>NW_018224589.1:159134-161669 GCF_001263595.1 Phalaenopsis equestris | reverse complement strand
GGCTCGATCAAATAAACTAAGGAATACATGACGTCCGTTTGGTCTGCGAAACCTTTGTATTAGATATTGTAGCTTCTATTTCTGTTAATTAAACTAGATAGGGTTTATATTAAGCTGGGTTCGGACATGTTCTATAAAGACAAGCATCAATAGTTAATTACATCTTAGACAATCAAAATTACATCTTAAAACTCTTGATTTAGATAAAAAATTATTGTATTCAAGAATCTCAAAGTTTAAGGTTTTTAAGGTCAGACAAAAAAATATCAAGCTAAAAAGATTAAATAAAAGCAGTTATTTTCATAATCTAAATGGAGAAAACTAAGGCATTTCATGAATATTGAAGAGAACCTCAGTGACTTCCTACCAGAGAAGAACCTAAGTGACTTCCCAAGCTATCCTAATGTTTGGCTTCATTTTTAAGGAGAAATATTTGGGTGTTTCATCCTGCCAATTTTATATATTAGATCTTACATTCGTGTAAAACGATCATACAAAAAGCCTGGAAAATGTGAGGATTTAATTCGTGACAAACGACAACCTCTGAATCCTAAGACTAGTTAGAGCTTATATTGTATAGCAGGGCTATGCAAAGGCCTAAAGATAAGGTGATGATTTACGTTGCATAATCAAGCAACCTTGAAGTCTTATGGCTTTGTTGTCTTAAGTCTAAGGAAGGAAGATTGGTTTAGCTGGGGAAGACAGGTTTTGCTGTTGAAGATGGCCGTGCTGCCGTGCTGCCCACTCCACTATGCTAGCTCCAAGTTCCTTGCCGCGACAAGTTTGAGTTTTCTAGTGTGTTGAGTTGTAATGTCAAATCAGGTGGCCCTATGGTTGAAGTACTTTAAATTTTTTGAGGGCAAATTAAAATTGATTTGAGCGACACCGGTTAGGATCCTACGGTTCCCTCGTTCCGGGACCACTATTTTCTATTGAATTCACTTAATCCAAATGAACTTACTAAACCCAACTTAATGAGATCCATAATTTCATTTAAACTGTGGGAAGCCTCGTTAGCAACCATAGGTTACCTCCTCCGAGGGATTCCCGATTATCCGATAGAGACGTCTTAATTTAGTTGAAGTTGTAGTTTTATGTGATGTTTGTGATTAAATTTTTAGTTGTTTTATATTTTGAATGTTGTGGCGGTGAATTTTAGCCTTAATTTTGGTTTTGATTTTAAGTTTATTAAGAGCAGGAAAGGTAAAATTTTGTTAATTTTCCTAACCCTATTTCATATCTTGGTGAGTCCTTACAAGTTTAATTAAGGATGATTTCATTGAGCGAAGAATATTAAGTTTAATAAGCCTCTTAGGTATCCAACAAGTTACGAGGAGGAAGCAGGTCCATGCCTCCCTCTCACCAACTGGTGTAAAGACTCGAGTCCATTTAAACTTATTATGTTTCTTAATGGTTCATCTTGTAAATACCCTTATTACTCAGTGAGCAATGATGTCTTAATTATCCCTAAGAATAGGGTAATTATCACTTATCATTTAATTTGAATATTATGTGGGTGAAAGCCCTTAAAGAGGCAAGTTAATGTAATCTGAACACTTAGCCAAATTTTAATCCTAATTGGGCTTAGTGGTGTTTCAAGGATGTTTGATTTAATTATGTTTATTTCTCTAATCCTTGTTTAATCAATTTTTAGGTTAGCCTAAGTCACTACTAAGTACTTAAGGCCTAGGTGAGTGTCCTAATTAGTTTTGAAAAGGGTTAAGCTTTAAGTAGTCATGATTCATGATTTGGATTTTATTTGAAAATCAAGATAGGGGTATTAAATTGATTATCTATTGGCTTCCAAAGTCATACCCCTAAGTCTAGGATCATTTAATTTTAATAAACTTCCAAATTTTAATAATTTAGAAATTTATTAATCTTAATTAAGAAAGTGAGATTGGTTTCTACCAGTTAAACCCCTTTTGTTTCAAGCATCAAATAAATTGATTAAGATCAGAGGTTACCCATTTTCCCTCCTTGACTTAAGCCTAAATGTTAATTAAGGCTAAATTTCCAAAATTACACATTTGCCCCTAAGGCTCTAACACTTCATAATTTATCAAATTCAATTCAAATGACTTTGAAATTTTTATCCTACCTCATTCATGGGTCAATTGAGACATCAGAGGAGGAAATGTGATTTTTCAAAATTTAATTTAATTAATGTAATTATTTTCATGCAAAAATAAGATTTTTCAAAGAAAATTCCTAACTTGACCAAGGTAAATTTCAATCCCTTGAAATTTTTATTGGAGGTAGACCTAGACCAGATAAGCCTTTGGATTAAATTTCATAATTTTTTGAATTCTCTGTGATTTATTAGAATCATTTTAAATTGTTGACTATTTAATAAAAGTAAAATATTTTAGGTAGTTAAAATTAAGTTTTATATTTTTGAAAAATCTCATTAATGTCAGAGAACTCAAAAAAATTATTTTAGTGTAAACTCTTTTTTTAGCCTTTTAAAAATTATTTTCAAGCTTTAAAATTCAATATCTTTATTTAGAAAATCAGGAAAAATATTCTAATTGA
>NW_018224589.1:157211-159027 GCF_001263595.1 Phalaenopsis equestris | reverse complement strand
TTTTTTTTAGAAAATATCCCTGATCACAGAGAACTCAAAAAACTAAGTTTCATAAGTTTTTGAGTTATATTTTGATTTTTAAAAATCATTTAAGTGTTAAAAGTGGTATTTATCTTTAAAAATCAACTTAAGTTGTCAAATGAACTCAAAATATTTTGAAATTCTTATGATGAGTTCTCTGGATCCTAAATCACAGTGGAGATGAAAAATCAAGTCAATTAGATGTTTAAATTTTCCAAAATTAATTATCTTAGCAATTTAGTGTTTGTAAAATTTAAGGATGTTTTAAACGACTTGACCCATGAAATTATGTCTAAAGTTTTCTCTACTCATGGTGGACCTTCCAAAATTTTCTTAGGATTTTATAATCAATATGCTAATTTCCATGATTATCTTAAAGAAATAATGTGAAATAACTTGAAAAATATGAGTCTCTGTATGGGAACCTCCTCTGGCTTTAGAAAAATCAGAGAATACTTCCCCTGACAGAGGCTACAACAAGCCAAAATTCCAAGACAAGGTGATGTGCTAATATGCATGGAGAATAAAATGATCCCAAACAGTATTTAATTAGTTAGAAATAAAATATGCATCAAATTGACTTGAAATTTGTTCCACATTGTTTTCCTCTGTTCACTGAGCAAGAGGATATTTTTATTTTATTTTTGTGATTTTTCTACACAATGTTTTGAATTTTCTAAGTTAAGAGTATTTAAATAAATAAGAAAAAGCCTTATTTGTCTATTTAAACAATGCGTGCTGACTAGATCCTAGGCAGCTCCGAAGGCATGCGTGGCGCACTCTGGTTAGACGCTGCCGTCCACGTAGCTTACTGACTCGGCCCGCTGTTTATGTCTCGAAGCGCTGTCCAGCTCAATCTCCCCCGTCTCTTTGATACACACTTGAGAACGGCTCCCTGGCATCATCCCCGATAAAATGATCCCGTGCCCGTCCACACTAAAACCCTAAGATCTCAGCTTAGACTCAACCAAATCACTTTAGGTTTGATCCTATGGACTCGTCTAAGTGAGACGAACACATCCATACAATTAATATACCATGAAATCAAGCTTAAGTAAATGGAGAATCAAAATAAGCTCGGGAGGAGGAGGATTTTTATACCTTTGCTTTGAGAAGGGAGACTTCAATCAGATGTGCTCAGCACGTTTGTTGGGGTCTAAAGAGGCTAGATATTGAGTCCCTATAGGTATTTAGCCTCTTGCTATGGTTAAGGCCTAGGTATGAATTCGACCAAGTCGATTTCAGGTGTTGGTCTAGAGCTATGGTAGAGGCTCAGTGGAAGGGGGATTTAATGGGACTTTAGCCCTTTTTACTATTCTAAAGGTGTGGGTGAAGTTAATTTGTGTTTTTCGGACTTTGGAGGTGTATTGGGTTCTATCCTGGTTTCTGGCAAGGTTTCAAGCTCAAAATTGAGCTCCGACAATGGGAATGGGTGAGGGAAAATGGTTGGAATGCACTGAGGGGATCTTAGGGAAGCTCTCTGTGAAGTTTCGAGAGGCCTCCCTAAGGAAATTTCAGCACTTAGTTTAACGGTCATGGATGTGGCCTTTTATAAAAATGGGGTTATGGTGGCTATCGCGCCAATCAAGAGGTGTAATGTGGTTCTTAGGTGGAGGACAGAGGAGTTCCATAGTATAATTTGGATGAGCAGGCCTCTAGATTTGATTTGGCTGAGGTGGCATGGGGGTGGCTCTCGGTTTTGGGCTTTTCCGGCCACTAGGCTGGCTGGCCGCCCAAGGGGAGGTGGCTAGGAGCTTAGGGAACCCAAAGGAATCCATCACAGCAATTTAATGCA
>NW_018224589.1:151408-157155 GCF_001263595.1 Phalaenopsis equestris | reverse complement strand
TAGGTGATTTCATGTTGTTTGGACTGGTCACTAAGTCCAACTAATGACTGTGGTGGAGTTAATTTGGTGGCCTTAGGGTGGTTAGGTCACATTTAGTGCATGGGTCCAAGTGGGTGCAAATGAACAAAACTTGGGTTTGAATTAGGCTAGTCATGTCAATTGGCCCAATTTATTAATGCATTTTGTGTATATGATCATAGTGAACAACTTTGGTGAAGGATGGGTGTGGTTTTGAGTTCAATTGAAGGGTCAATTTGAGGGAATTGAGGGAATGATTTGAGGGAATGTTGAACTTTAATCAATTTGGTCATATTGGGCTAGGCTTGGGTCTAGCTTGGGTTAGCCTTGGTCTAAGTCCAAATTGATTATTGTAGATTGTCAATATGGACCTCATGAAGAGTTTTCAACATGAATTGGATGCCAATTTGGTGGTTAAGGCAACCAATTGGGTGAAATTTGGGGATTTAGCCAATTTGGGGCTAAATTTGGGAATTTTATGTTTAGGTAAAAATAAAATGGATTTGAGACTTCACCAAGGTCAATTGATGGTTGATTTTTATGTATAGGAATGTTATCAAGATATTTCAACATTAATTGGGGCCAATTGACTAGGCTATGGGTTCAATTTGGTGAGATTAGGTCATATGGTCAAAATTGTGGTTTTGACCCAAATCAAAATTGGACTGAAATCATGGACCAATTGAGTTTGGATTTGGTTTAGTTTGGTCATATAAAAAGTTAATTTGAGTTTAGGATTGGAATTAAGGTCCATCAAGATCAAATTGATGGACATTTGAGTTGGATTTGGGGAAATTTGGGTCTTTAAAGGGCAATTTTGGGTATTTTTAATAAAGATGGTCAAATTGGCCAAATTGAGTCGTATGGTAGTTGAGAGAAATGAAATTGGGAATATTTGAGATTTATTGGGATTTTTTGGAAATTTTTTGAATTTTTGGGATTTTGAGCTATGGAGGGGTATTTGATAATTTGGGGGTGTTTTAGGGGTAAAAGGCCAAGATGGGTATTTTGGTAGAGTTGAAGTACCAACCATCACCAATAAGCCATGGACCAATGGAAACCCCATTTTGGTTCCTCTACATAGTGATCTTAATTAAATCATAGCCCTAGGGCAAGTAGGTTTAGGGGTCCATCTACATGAGTATCCCAAAAGATCAAGGGATCTAGGCTAGAAATTTGAGTTCAAGGTTGTGAGTGATTGTGAGTGTAGATGAGTGCAGTGAGTGTAATGAGTGTAGTGAGTGTAGTGAGTGCCCAAGCTCCAGAACAACACCCAGGTTCAATCCTAAGGTCCAGCAGTCCTAAGGGTGACTCATCTTGAGTTTCCCCCATAGTGACCCCACCTACTAAGTATTTAGAGGTTGACAGAAACATGTGGAACTTCAAGCTGAGTAGAGAAGAGTTTGGAATTTCTAATGGTGAGGGTTCCATGTCTAGTTTTCTAGGAATAGTCAACAAGAAAAGTCCTATGGCTAGACCCTAGGCTACTAAAGAGGAAAAACTAAACCTCAACCAAAAATGAGGTCAACAGGCGCCGACGGTGCTATCGACGCCACCGACGATGGGTTGTCCCGAGAGTCCAGGCAAAAGTGACACAGAGGCGCACTGACGACGCCCTCGACCCCGCCGACGGTGAGACCGGTGAGATGATGGTTTCTTGTGTTTGAGTGGCGGTTTTTGACAGTTTTTTAGCGGGAGTTACCTTTTAAACTCCCAAATTCAACTCCAATTCATATTTTCCCCCAAGAACAAAGTGAAACAGTGAAACACCACCAATTGCATTCCTATGGCATCCAATTCCCCTAATAATCCCAGAATGTGAATTTTCAATTCGCGAAAGTTTATTAGTGTGGAAGCACAACAAATCTTCAACAAACTACTAACAAAGAAAAGATTGATCAAGGAACAAGGATTTGTGAGTCGAGGACTGAACAATCCTATGACACCAATTGAAGAGATGATTGTGCGACGAAGATGGAAAGTACTATGCTACACTATCGCCGTTGTGCTTGTCCTTGTAGTTAAAGAATTTTATGCAAATTTGCATGGAATCAACTAGAGAGTTGTTTATGTGCGAGGTAGGTGGATCACTTTTACTCTTGCACTGATCAACAAATTATATATGATAGAGAACATTCCTGTCTATCACTATTCAAAATTCATCCTGACAGGGAACCAGATGAATGAAATTTACCAGTATTTAACGGACGAAACTGACGATTGGGAAATGAGAGAGAATGGGTATGTTAGTTTCTCTTCAACACTTCTGAATCCCGTCTCTAAACACTGACACTTCTTCATTTCTGTGAAACTATTACAGACAATGAAAGTTGGTAAAGTTTCTAAGGAAAGTTTTATTTTGAACTATTTCTAAAGGGGACTGCCGATCGATATTGGATCAATAATTATGAAGTCGGTTTTGGGCCTGATCGTTCATGGATCAACTTATGGGCTTGGACACCCTTCCACAATTTTCTCACTTTGCAGCCAGTCCTAAGTATCCTACAAAAATTGGGAAAAAGTACTGCTACCTTGGAAGCCTTTGTACCCAACTGAAAGATTCCCATCATTTGAAGATGAAAATGACATGGCCATGATAGTTGATCAATCACCTCAGAATTCACTACCAGTTCAACCCTTAACTCCTGATAAAACTCTAGTGATTCTGTGTCAAATCAAGAAATTGGAGAAGGAGGTAAAAAATGTGATGAATACAATTAATAATATCTCCGATTTCTTCGATCATTTAGACTGGAGGATGAAACATGTGCAATCAATGGGTGATCTCAGAGGAGAAACGAGCATGGAATTTGATGAGTAGTAAATTTACTATGCTACCTTTGTGTTTATGTGTGTTTAGATTTGAACTTTGTGTTTGCATTGGTTGGGATGTATGCTTTTAGATCTCTGTATAGTTGAGTCTAAGCATAGGATGTTTTGTTTTCAGCGTTTTGAGTGTTGTGGCTTGGATTATGACTCTGAATTAATGTATTGAGGTTGAGAAAATACCAAACTTAGGTGTGTTATGTAACGTATATTGTACCCTCGGAATTTATATATAAATGTGATATTTTGTGTTGTGAAAGTTTATTTGTGTTAAGTACATCAGTTAGTCACTTAAAATTATGTCTATAATGATTAAATGAATGTCGATGAGCTTGAAATTGATCGAAATCGCAAAAATCCAGAATTTGAACATTTTGAATAGAGCCCGGCGACGGTGAACTCGTGAAAAAACACTTTTAACCACGATTTTGACTAGTCAACCGCCATTATTCATCATCCCCTTCCTCTTAAAAACACCATTTTCGACCTAGGGCTTGAAAGATCATGGATTGGGAGGCAATTTCAAGACTTTTGACACCGGATTTGATCTTCTCTAGGTAAGAGCTTCACTCCAAGCTAAAAATATTTGATTTTCACCTTGTATTTCTTCCACATTAAGGAGATCCAAAAATTTTGAGAATGTGAAGAAAATTTGGGAAGAATTTCATGGATCTTAATGTTGAACTCTTTGAATTACCATAAGAAGCCAGGATTTGCATATTTGAAATATAATTTGAAATTTTTCTTTGATTTGATTAGATTAAAATGGCTCCATGACAAAAGAGACGAGTTGAGTTTGACAAGTCTCGCTTTGTCAATGTGATGGCTCAAACCCAATTTACTTTAGTGTTTAAAGGAAAAAAGTGTATACAAGATCGAGTTTTTGAGAGTCCGGGTGGAGAAATTGAATGGGTAATTGTCGAGCGAGGTGGGAAAACTTTTGTTACACCACCAATAAAGCTGATGCGAATGTGGTGAAGGAATTCTACGCCAATGTAACCTATTCCGAAGATGGAACTGTGCAAGTGCGTGGATTTCCTATAAAATTTTCCGCCGCCCACATCAACACCTTTTACGAAGTCCCTGACTCTTATAGCTGCCACTATGAATCCTTTAGTACAATGGAAAGGCCCTTAAATGAGGTGATCAACTTTCTCACTGATGGGAAAGGAATGTGGAAGACTAAACAACGAGAACGGGTAAATTTTTCTGCTTCCATGTTGAATGCCACCTCTAAGGCGTGCTATTTCATTTCTTCTACTCTGTTACCGACTTATCATCATAGTGAGGTAACTAGAGATAGAGCTATTCTAAATTTCTGTATTCAGAATAATAGAACTATAAATGTGAGGAGAATTATTTTTAAGAACATATTGACTACGACAAGAAGTGAGACAAGTGGAGGGCTAGGACATCCTGACCTTATTTATTCACATTGCCAACTTTCTGGAGTGGAAGTTGGAGAGGAAGAATGGGTTCACCCTATGTTAGTAAATTCATGTGAAAACTTATATATCCCATGAGAAAAGGACAACTGGAAATAGAAGTGAAGAACCTTCTACTAGTAGAGATGTCCCCTCTACAAGTTATGACCTTCCTCCTTCTAGTTCCCATACCCTCTGTGATTTGATGAATGGGTTCACCTTGAAGAAAAAGAGTATAGAGTTAATAAATGAAAGAATTGGGAGATTAGAACGTAGAAATGATTATGCTAGTAAGTACCTATAGAGGCATTCGGTTCAAATTTTGAGGTAGCCTATTATGAAGCTCAGGCCTGACACTACAGAGGTGAGCCTGATGTTACATTTCCTGAGTGCCCCTGATATACTCAGTATCAACCCAATCCACCTGCTGATCAAGGCGATGAAGATATAGCTTGGGATTTTAATATTGAATGAAATTCATGTACTTATGTTTGTATTTTTATTTTATGTAATATTTTGTAATAGAAATGGATGTTTATGTATTTCAACTTTCATTTTTATTTTGTGTTGTGTACTTGGATTCTTGTTATAAAGTTAGTGTTATAGTTAAATGTGCATGTGTAGTTCAATAGATATTGAGTAGAACTGTGGATTGTAATGTGATTTTTGTTTCGCATTTTATTTTTAATTTTTTAGTATTGTGGTTGTGTTAGGAAATGTTGTGCTTATTTAATATTTTTGTTTTATACTTTTTTCAAAATTTCATTACCAAGAAATTCCTTTAATGATTTATATGTCTGTGTAGAAAGCTCCTAATATTACAAACCAAGTGAAGTAGAAATTTTAAGAAGATCTGCAATAATTTCAGAATGATGAAAATGCCTAAATTGCTGAGGTGTGATTTATATTTAAAGTTTTTCTTTCCACTTGTATTATCTCATATTTAAAAATTTAAGTTTGGGGGAGGGAAGAAAAAATTAACTATTAGATGTTCTCTATTTAATTATTTTCCAAAATTATTTATATGATTTTATGTACTGAATTTAATTCAGGTAATTATTTTTTGTAAATATTTAAATATTTTGGTAGATTTAAAGGAATATTTTTGTAATGAAAATTAATTGTTGTAACTTAAGACATTTAGTATAAGAGAATAAGATTATAGTTAACTTTTTAAAGTAAAGGAAACTATATTTTGAAGTATTAAGAATCTTGAAATTCATTTGAGAAGAAAAGATTGGGGCTCAATGATATAAAAACTGTGAAATATTTATAAGGTAAAGAAATGCTTTGAGTTTCAAATTTAGGGAAGGAAAAGTGAAGCTCAAAATCATTAAAGGGTATCCAAATATAGTAATTCTCACTTGAAAAAGGAAAAACAAAGGATTGAAAACAATCCCTGAATTAAAAAGAAAAAAATATATAGGATTGAAAGCAATCCAAATGAAAAAGAGAAAAGAAAGAAAAAAAAATTATGGA
>NW_018224589.1:150450-151062 GCF_001263595.1 Phalaenopsis equestris | reverse complement strand
TAAATCAAACTTATAGTATTTCTGAATTAAAACTTTATTGCAGTAGATCATAATTTTTATATAGTACTAAAATTACTTGAGGACAAGTAATAGTTAAGTTTGGGGGATTTTGACCAAAGAAAAATTTGTTGAGATTTTCATACCTATTTTATACTATTTTTAATGATATTGCACTTTAAAGAAATGTATTTTTGATGTTTTGTTGCAGAAATGATGAGTTAGGGTAAATGGAGCAAAAAGATGCAAAAAGGAGCAAATTGGGAGCGAAAAGGACCAAAATGTGGAGAATTGAACTAGGCCGCCAACGGCGACCTCGACCACGCTGACGGCTAGTTTTTCCCAAGACTATAGGAAAAAATTCTTTAGAAGCTCACCGACGATGCCCTCGAGGCTGCCGATGGCGAGGCGAGTTCGACGGTTATGCCTACTCAAGCTTTGGATAAGGCCAAATTTTGAAGGGATGCTTAGGTAACTCTTGGGAAAGCTCATCCACAACTTTAAAATAAAATTTTTGTCAAAAATAAAGAAGGCTAGAGAGCGTTAGAGAGAGCTAGAGAACACTAGAGAGCTTGGAGGTTAGAAAGGCTCCATTAGAGTGAAGAGAGAGTGAAG
>NW_018224589.1:150171-150374 GCF_001263595.1 Phalaenopsis equestris | reverse complement strand
TTGCTATTTCGAAGAGGAGTTTCGAAGAGGAGTTCTGTGTACTGTAAAAAAAGGAAGAGATTTAGAGGAACTTTGAGGAGTTTACTTGGGGATAAATTAGAGATAAATTTATTTATTTGTTATAGTTTGTATGACTTCGAATTTATATAGGAATTTCGAGTTTTGTTGCACTTTCCCCAAGAGATCTCAGTAGTTTTCTCTGT
>NW_018224589.1:149430-149826 GCF_001263595.1 Phalaenopsis equestris | reverse complement strand
GCTCCTATTTGGCACAATATAAATTAAACTAATTCATTTTGTCCATTTCACTATAATTTCTTGACAAGGAGAAGGATGCTTTCTTATATATCACAATCGTACCTTCATTAGCATATTTAGTTATTTTATAGATAAAATAACATAATTATTTCAATTGCCTATTAGTGACAGATAAGCAAATTGAACTTCGTTGTTGTAATTGAAGTATTACTTTTAATAAAATCTTAGTCCATATATTTAACTACTCCCTATGGGATCGATATCTAGGACTCCATTAGATCCCTATATTACTTGAGCGATACGTATACTTGCATTGAAAAATTTGACTTTAACATTATTGAATAATTTTTTTATACATCTTAATCAAATTAGACACATCTATAAAGTCACGATCAA
>NW_018224589.1:107553-149257 GCF_001263595.1 Phalaenopsis equestris | reverse complement strand
TCTTTAAAGCCCAAACCACCTGCATGTAAAGGCTTACAAAGTTTTTGCCAAGCTAACCATTGAAACTGTTTCTTCTGTCCTGCCCACAAAAATTTATTAAAAATTTTGCCAAGCCTTATTTGAGTCCCCTTCTTCATGATGAACATCTGAAGAGCATAGGAGGGGGTGGATGTTAAGATTCTTTTGAGGGTGATCCTACCTCCATTTGAGAGGAAGTAATTTGTCCAACATTGCAGCTGTTTCTGAATTTGATCAATAACACCATTGAATTGAGTTTGCTTGGTTCTCCCTTTAATTATTTGGACACGAAAATAATTTATTGGTAGAGAAGCCATGCAAAAACCAGTGTGTTGTCCAATCCATTGCTTAATCTGTGGAAGAGTGTGTGAGCTAGTAAAAAATTGACATTTTTGTTTGTTAAGATGCATACCAGATGTTCTTTGAAAGTGCTTAAGTCCTTGATGGAGAGACTTCAAAACATTCTTAGTAGCCTTTGAGAAAATAATAATATCATCTGCATAGGACAGATGACTCACACCAATGTTGGATTTGTGCTGATAGGCCAAATGAGGAGAAGAGACAAACATTTGATTTAGATGCCTAGAAAGATAATCCATAGAAAGAATAAAGATAGTTGGTGAGAAAGGATCTCCTTGTTTAATTCCCCTAGAAACATTGAAGAAACCTTGGCTCTTTCCATTAAGTAAGGTAGAATGGTTGTTGCAAACAAGCCATCTTCTAATCAGATTGATAAAGGCCCCAGAGAAACCCTTAGAATTTAAGGTAGCCATGATAAAATTTCAGTTAATTATATCAAATGCATTTTGGATATCTAATTTCAGAATGAGATTGTTGCCTCTACATTTTATATCAAGGTCCAACAACAGCTCCTGAGCTAATAGAATTTTATCAGAGATTTGCCTGCCTTTCACAAAGGCCTCCTAATTATTTTTGATAAGCTACTGAAGGTGAGGTTGAAGCCCGGTGCTAATTATCTTGTTGATTACTTTATAAGTAACATTTGTTAGGGTGATAGGAATGAAATCACCCCACCCTACCCTGTTAGAATTTTTGGGAATCAAAGTTATAGTGGAAGCTGTAAAGTATCCAGAGAGATCAATACATTTAAAGAAGTTTTGCACTGCATCAACAAACTTCAACTGCATCAACAAACTCCCCACAGATGATATTCCAAGTAGCCTTATAAAATTTAGTAGTAAAGCCATCAGGGCCAGCCACCTTATGATCATCAATAAAGTCCAAGGTAGCTTTAATTTCTCCTTCCAAGGGAATATTATTTAGATCCAAACTTTGGACAAATTTATTACAATCAGAGAAGAGTTAAATATTGATCTGAGCTCTAGAAGTTGACAGCTCATTAAGGAGATTTTGGAAGTAATTTACAGCATCTTGGGCAATAGTCTCAGCATCATACAATAACTTGCCAGTAGAATTCTGGATAGATAAAATCATGTTATTTTTCCTTATGAAGTTAATGCAAGCATGGTAATAACTTGTGTTTCTATCTCCCTCAATAAATCTGGTAACAGCAGCCTTCTGCTTCAAAAAACATTTAGTATAGTTGATTTGCATTAATAGCTCTTCACTAGCTTTATGAAGGTCAACATCAGAGTTCAAACCCCTTTGAAAACTCTTTTCCATATCTTCCCCTTTGAAAACTCTTTTCCATATTAATAACTTTACTTTGGGCATTAATCAAGTTCTCATGGATATTGCCAATAGTGTCCCAATTCCATTTCTTCAGATGTGCCACCACCTTCTTCTGAAGTTTCCACAGATTATTACAGGGATTAGGTTCTCCTTCAGAAGGTTCTCCTTTACAGGGATTAGGTTCTCCTTCAGACCTCCAAACCTTATCAACTTCCTCAACAAATTTAGGATGTAGAGTCCACATATTTTGGAATCTGAAAGGAGCTTTATTAAGGCTTTGAGCAACCCTCTTATTTTAGATTGTGTACAGAAGAGGCCTGTGATCAGAACCAGCCATGGCCAGATGAGAAATGATAGTAAAGTGGAAGGTTTGAACCCATTTAGAATTACCTAGCTTACCATTTAGAATTACCTAGCATTCTATCTAGCCTTTCCCACATGGAACCCCTTCTCCAAGTGAAATCAGGACCTTGATAACCCAAATCTAATAATTCAGCCTCAGAAAGAAAATCATTAAATCTATTCATGACAGAAACAGTAAATGGTCTACCACCTCTTCTTTCATTAGGAGAGGAAATACAATTTAAGTCCCCCACCAAAATCCAAAAGGAGTTCACAGATTGCCCAATTTGAGTTAAACCAGACCATAAAGTTGCTTGATTATTAGCAAGACTACTGGCACAGATGAAGGTGGAATAGCCAACTTAAGCTCCAATATAGAATTAGATGAGAATAAATTGGGAATAATTAAGCAAAACTGACCACTGAAGTTCAGCTCAAGCAAAGAGCCAAATCTTATTATTAGAATTAGAGAAATGAGCAAATTGAGGGAACTTTTTCTGAATTTTGTCAGAATTTTTAGTAACCAATGGTTCAAGAATGGAAAAACACCACACTTTATGAACTCTCACCAGATTTATTAATCTCTTGAGAGAAGAGGGGTGAGCAATACCCCTAATATTCCAAACTGGGAACTTTATCATTGAAAAAAGGTCCTCCCTTTCACCCTAATCCTAGTATGGTGATCCATAGTAGATGGGCCCTCCATAGGCTGTTTAAATTCAGACTTGCCTTTTTTTTTCTTATTAGTTCTCTAAACTTGCTAATCTTCAGTTAAAACATCTATCAAACTGTTAATTGTATGGTCTTCAACCCTAGTTGGGTTAATGCTTAGTAAGTTGTCATCTTGTATTACATTTTCCCTCAAATTATTGTTAATGCATATAGCTTCCTCCTACTCCCCAGCATTACTATTGGGCACACTCCAAATTGTATTATCTGCATCAACAGCAACAGCCTCAGCTCTCCCAGCCACTTCTATTACAGCTGTCTCTGCTGGCCTAGAAGTAGTAAAGAAGTAGTAACTCTATCCCCTATCCCCAGAAGTTCTTCTTTTAGATGGAGGATGTAGTCTATAACACCTCTCCACATTATGTCCAAACATTTTACAATGTTGGTAATAAATAGGATTTTGTTCCACAACTATCTTCTGCCAAAAACCTTCATTAGTAGTTCCAATTCACACCATTTCTATATCAGACAAGATAATGTTCCTCCCTAACAGGACTCTAGCACCAGCTGGTCTAGCCACATTATAAGTAGGAGCATCAATTTTCAGGGGACAACCAAGCACTCTATTGATGCTAAAAAGCACATTTTGATGATAATACTAAATAGGTAGGTTAGGAAATTTGAACCACATTGGAACAACAGGAGGTTCCTTTGTAGGATCAAACCCAGATGATCACTTCATCAATTTCATTGGAGAACATTAATGATCAAAGTTTGTTTTGCAAAAAACTCTTGCATAATCTTCTTCATTAAATAAATAAATTAACAGGTGCCTTCCATCTATTAATCCCAGCCTCCATGCTCCTGTAAGTTTCAAATCCTCAAAAAACTTCTGTACCAAGTCCATCTTAGGATGGCCATACTGAAATTTGCCAATTAAAGTAAACTTAATTGTTTCATTGAGATCATTAATGTCTTGTGGAGAGAAGATGATGGCAGGTTCCCCTTCCTTCAATCCTAAGGGATTGACAAAAGGGCAAACCCCCCTCCCCGCAGCAGCAGCATGACGACATTGTGGGAAAACCAAATGATCAAAGGATTTAGGTACATCAAAACCACTTCCAACAACTTCAGCAAAATTAGCCTTGGTCAATTGGGCATTGGTTTCAACATCAATAGGGTAGGCCATTGAGAACACCAGTCAAAAACTAAGGGGAAAACCAGGAACTGGAAAACCCCCAACCAGCAAAAGAACCAGAACTCAGTTAATGGGAGAAATAGCAACAGAACTCCAAGAATCAAGTAGAGCAAGAAACAGAAAAACCAGCAAAAAGATGAAACAGAGAAAGCCACTCCTTCAAAATTTCCAAAGGATCATGAAGAAGTCTTGGGTAATACCTTAGACATTTCATAGTCCTTGGAATTATATATATATATATATATAAGGAAAGTAGAAAACACAAGTTTGAGTTGAGTCTACTAGATCCTATGTCATATTTTGGTTTATTTAAAATTTAAGGATGATTCCAATAAGCAAATTATAATAAGCTCGCAAGTCCTTCAAAATTTCCAAAGGATCACGAAGAAGTCTTGGGTAATACCTTAGACATTTCATAGTCTTTGGAATTATCTTGAGTTCATTTTTGGTTTTATCATATTTGCTATAAAGTTCATCCAATTAATACCCTTATGCTCAGTGAATCATGATGTTTTAATCATTTCTTAGGTGGGGTAACTATCACATAATATCTCATTTCTGAATTATATAGGCAAAGGTCCTTAGGGGAAACTTGACTTAATTAAGAGATTTATTTAATTTGATTATTTAAAGCAAGGGCTTGTAGTGTTTTAAAAGATTTTAAACTAATTATAAATTATTTTCCTAAACCTCAATAGACAAAATTTATATTAAGCCTAGTTCACTACTAAGCCCTTAAGATTTAATGGGTAGATTTTTGTAATTTTAAGAGAAAGTTGTAATTTTAAGAGAAAGGTTTTGAATATTTGTGCTCTCAATCATGAATCATAAATTATATTCAAACCATCAACTAGGGTTCAAAATCAATGAATTATGATCTTCATAATCAATCCCCTCACCTTAATATCACCCTATCTAAATATTCTTCCACATTTCATTAATTTAAAAAAATTACAAATTTATCCAAAAAAATTACAAATTTATCCTAAAAAAATTACAAATTTATCCTTTATAAAATCAAAGTGAGATTTGTTACTACCATTTATCCCTTTTTTATGTTTCAAATATCAAGACATGTTATTTTAAGATCACTTATCATCCATTTACCCTCTAGATTAGGCCTAAATATTAATTAAGCTTTAAATTCTAAGATTACACGTTGGCCCCTATGGCCTTAACACCATTCATTAAATTAGACTCAAATGACTTGAAAATTCTATGTTACATCACTTATGGGTTAATTAAAATATCAGAGGAGAAAATGTGAATTTTCTGAATTTATTTAACTTTCATATCTATTTTTAATGTAAAAATAGGGATTTTCAATGAAAATTTAATAACTCGGCTGAAATAAAGCCTATGTCCTCAATAAATTTATTGGAGGTTTGCCTAGGTTAGAGGACCACTTGGACAAATTTTCATGATTTTTAGAGATTTAATTTAATTATTGGAATTATTTGTTTGTTTTTAGTATTAATTAAATATAAAATAATACTCAAATGGAAAATTAGGTTTTATATTAAGTGGAAAATTAAATTTTATATTTTTATTAAATCTCTCTAAGTTCAGGGAACCCAGTGAAACAAATTAATATTTTTGTGATTTATATTTTAATTATTAGAGTTATTTTAGTGAACATTTTGGAAAAATCCATTTTTAATCTTTTAAAATTAATATCTTGACTTAGGAAGATTATTTTAATTGGTCCCAAGTGATCAGGAAGCCAAATGTAACATTTTAGTGTTTTTTTTACAATTTTGTGATTTTTATGATTTTTTTAGTTATTTAAAGGCCCAAAAATAGCTCAAAAATGAAGAATTTGTTTTAAGTCAATTTTTATTTTTTTTAGGTTCCTCTTATCACAAGGAACTCCAAAAACTAATTTTTGTAGTGTTTTTGAATTGTGTTTTAATTATTATAATTACTTTAATATCCTCTATTTTTATGTTTTTTTTTCACTTAATTAATCCATTTGGGTGACTAAATTAATTCCAATTGACTTGAAATTTTTATAGGGAGCTCCGCTAACATTAAATTGAATGATTTTTATGCCATTTACCCATTTACATTTATATTTACTTCAAATTAATTTTATTTCATTTTCTTAGAGTCAGTGACAATTAAGATTATTTTGAATGATTTAAAGCAAGTTTATATTTTTCATAGGGTCCTCTTACCACAGTGAACCTACGAAAATAAATTTAATATTTTTTATGAGTATTTTAATTTTTATATTTTTTATACCAAATTAGGGACCATTATCTTCAAAATTAGATATCTATGCCTAGAGATCTCCCCTAACCTTGGAAAAATCATAGAAAGCATCCTCATAATAGATAGAATCAAATCCCCAAAGATCAAGTCATGGTGAAATGTCTATGAATATGGAGAATCTAAATAAGAAAACATTATTTAATCAATTAAAAATAGTACATGCATCAAATAAACTTGAAAATATTTCCACATTGTTCTCCTCTCTTCACTGAGCAACAAGGTATTTTTATTTTATTTTTATGATTTTTCTACACAAAGTTATAGATTTTTGTAGTTTTGGGCATTTAAATAAATAAGAAAATATCCTAATTTTATAATTATCCGCGTCAGCCTCGTACGCATCGAAGAGACGTCTGTCGGCATGGGATTTGGTGCCATCATTCGCGTCAGCTCCCCCTTTTTGAACTGTAGCTCCATTTGGCATAATCAGGACTGTCCAATCGATACACGGAAGATCAGACAGTGCGTGGTCATCGTCCCCAACTAAGCCAACCTGTAAACCGTCCACCTTTAAACTCTAATATCTCGCTTGATTCTCAACCAAAGCAAGTGTGTTTTGTTCTTATAAACTTTTCTTGACTAGGAGAACATATCCATATGGTTAATCGACCCTTAAATCAACTCTTTTCACATGGAGAATCAAATGAAGCTTGATTTAGGGTTAACTTTCAATACCTTGCTCCAAGAAAGGAAGCCTCGATTGGATGCTTGTGGAACCTTTGTGGGGGTCCCAAGTGCCTTTTAATTAAGCCTCAAGCTATGGTGAATCACCTAGATATGAATTCTACCAAGGCCAAATTAGGGGTTCAATCAAAGTCCACCTTAGGGTGCTCTGGTGATGGGGCTTTTATGGGGGATCTTCTTCTCTTGTTGTGGGGATGGTGTGGGTGCCATCAATTTGAATTTGGTGGAGGTTTGAGAGGTGTCCTATTTTAGCCTAGGGATTGAGTTTCAAATTTGAGCTCAAGTAGTGGATTTGAGTTGTTAAGTAGGCTTGGGTTAAGTTCAAGAGGTCTCAAGGAGGCTCTAGAAGTAATTTGGCAGAGTCTCCCCAAGGAATTTCAAGCTCTCCTTCTTTGGTCATGAAGGGGGGTTTAAATAGATGGGGAAGGAGAGGCCACCAGGGGCAATTGGTGGGTGCTTTAAGTTGCTTATGTGGATTCAAAAAATGTCAAAAAATCCAATTGGAATGAGAAAGCTTAGATGGGTTTAATTTTGAGTTTTGGTTTAGGTGGAGCTTTTGATTTTGGGTTTTCCGGCCATCAAGGTGGCTGGCCGGCCAGGGAGGGGTCACCATCTGACTCAGGGAGCTCAAGGCTTAGTCTTGGTGAAGTCAATTTGAGTTGGCCATGTGTAAATCTATAGGAATGAAATAGTATGGGAAACAGGATATTTTAGGTTAATTTGGGTCAAATCATGGTTTGGGGTTGGGTTTACCCCTCAGGGCTGGTTTAGGTGTTGAGGGAAATCAGGAGGCTCAGCTTAATTAGCATGGTGAAGTCCCTATCCAAGGATATTTAGCTAAACATGGGTTGGAGTGATTCATGAGAGGGGTTAAAAGAATCTTAAGGATATTTGAAAGTGGTTTAGCCTCTTACCAATAATATCATGATGATGTGGCATGGCTCTCATGGCTTGTCTATGGCATGGGAGTGGCTCCATGGCTTGTCCTTAACTTGGTCAACTTTCATGAAGAGGGATTTTTTAAATAATGAAATATTTTGGTGGGATTTTCATGATGCTTGATATGGAATGATTTGATTTTGGATTTAGGACTTTAGGAATGATTTTAATCAAATGGATGATGAAGGGAAATAATTGTCATGTGGGCTTTGGACTTGGGCTTTTGGAATTAAGTATAGTGGGCTTTGGGCTTTTAAAAAGGAAATTGAATTTTGGATAGTATTTCGGCTAATTTAATGTTGATTTTGGTGTAGTAATATGTCATGAGGGTTTTGGCAAAATTTCCAGTGACTTTGAGTTGAATTGGTGGGCTAATTTGGTGGATTTAGGCATATAGTCAAAATTGGGCCTTTTTTATTTGAATGAAATTGGGTTTGCAATTGGATCAAATTGAGGTTGAATTTTCTTTAGAACGGAATTGGAGATGCTAAATTTTTGTTTAGAATTGAAATTGGGCAAGATTGGGGTCAATTGGGCTAAGATTGGGGCTAATTTGGGGACGTTTGGGCCTTTAAGGGCAAATTGGGGCTTTTGGTCAAAGTGGGTTAAATTGGACAAATCTAGTCAAATTGATGAACAAAAATTGAAATTGGAAATATTTGGGATTATTTTGGATTTTTTGGGAGTTTTTGGAATTTTTAGGTCATGAGGGGCATTTTTGTAATTTTGGGATATTTTCAAAATTTGGTAATTTTGGTATATTTTTGTCAATTTAGGTAGTGGTGAGTGGTTTTAAATTATTATTGGACAAATTTAGGTATTTTGGATAATTTTGGGATTTTTGGAAAAAATTAGGGTTGTAGGGGTATTTTGGTAATTTGGTGGTTTTGGGCCAAAATGGGGCAATGAGCCATGAAACCATGCCAAACCAAATAGAGACATGTGAGGACTCATTTTGGATACTCAATATGCTATTCCTAACCCTCTTAGCTAAATACTAGGGGTATAGGCTCATCCATTTGAGCTTTCTAAAAGGAGTCAGGAGGCCAACCTAAGGGGTCCTAAGGTTCGGGGTAAGTGAAAATGTGTAGTGTGTGCAAGTTAGCCCCACCAAAAACCAGATCACCCATGGTTAGTCCTAAGGTCTGACCATCCTATGGGGGACTCCCCTTGAGCTTGTTTATGTTTTCCCACCTACTAAGTGCTAGAGGTTAGGACCAACATGTGAAACTTCAAGTTAAGCAAAGAAGGGCTTAGAATTTCTATTGGTGAGGGTTTCTTTTCTAGTTTTCTAGAAATAGTCAACAAGAAAATCATATGGCTAGACCCTAGGCTACTAAAGAGGAAAAACTAGACCTCAACCAAAACTGAGTTCAACAAAATTCTATCATTTGTCCCAAAGAGTTTTCCTGAAGCACAAGTGATGTCTGAGAATAATTCATTCCATATTGATCTATCTTTTTCGATATAGCAGCTATTTGTGTAGCTAACATAGATATTGCATCAGAATCATGAATACTGGCTACTCTTTTTTATTTACCCTTTCAGAGGGCCATTGAAAATTATTAGTAGTCATCTCTTCAATTAAAGAATATGCTTCATCGAATGGTTTTGACAGTAATGATCCCAAGCAGCAGTGTCAATTATCAATCTAACAGATCAAACCAATCTATTATAAAAAGTTTGAATTTTTAACCAATCTGGAAACACATGGTGTGGAAACTTTCTAAGTAGATTTTTAAATCTTTCCCAGGCATCATAAATTGATTTCCCGTCAAACTGACAAAAAGATGTAATATCATTTCAAAGCTTAGTAGTTTTTTTAAGTTAAGAAATATTTTGATGAAATTTTAGTGATAAATCTCCCAAATTTCTGATAAATCCAGGTACTAACAAGTTTGACTACATCTTAGCTTTATCTCTTAGTGAAAAAAGAAAAAGTCTAAGTCTGACGACATCATTCAAAACTCCGTCACAATTAAATGTAGCAGACAATTCTAGAAAACAAGCAAGGTGCAAATTGGGATCTTCAGTTGGTGTTCCCCCAAACTGATTATTTTGAACCATTTAGATAATAACAGGTTTAAGCTCAACCAAATTGGTAGCTACAGCAAGGTTTTCTATATTTAAATGAATTTCATCTGTTGTATAATATCATAAGCTCTTAAAGGTCTTTGATGATATACATTTTCATTTCCGATATTACTCAAATTTCAAGTCATTTTGCTAATATGGTCTATCTCTTTTTGTTGTTTTCAAATTTTTTTAATTGTTTATTCTAACTCAGAATCGTAAGGTACTAAATTTTCAGATCCTACACTATACATAAAAAAACACAAGAAGTGATTTAAAATAAGCAAACACACTTAAATAAGAAAATATTCTAATTAAACTACAAAAACTTTCTTAGTTTTTTTTTTAGTTTTAAAAATAAAAAAACTATAATTTATAAAATAACTTACTACTACTTTCCTTTACTTCCCCGACTATGTCGCCAGAAACTTGATGCTAGTGCATTTAGTGTCTTAATTTTACAAATATTTTTGCAATCTTACAAAATACACATGGCAGATACAATATTGAATATGCAAATTAATCCCAACAAAACAACTTCAGTTAAAATAGTTTTATCTTTTAAAAAACTTTAAACTGTCAAATCCCCTTTAAAAATAATGCTAGTATACATATCGTTCAAATAATAAAGGACTCTAATGGAATCCTAGATATCGATTCCACAAGGAAGTTAGAAATGCCTATAAATAAGTTCTTAAGATTATAATGTAAAGTAAAATTTTTAAACTACAAAAAAATAAAGGGTGAAGTTTGATTATTAAGTTAGAAGTGAATGCTAATTAAAATGCAGTTGAAAGACAAAGTTAACTAAACTAAATGCTAAACTTTCAAAAGTAAATTTACAAAAATTGAACTAAGTTTTAGCGATGGAAAGTTAAAATTTAAGAAATCATCCCGCCCCTTTACAATGAGTATATGGATTGTGAAGAAATTAAAATCATTTGAAAATATTCATAAAAACTTGTTTGTACTAAATAGGAGTCGTATCAAATAAAAGAAATCATATCCTTTACCCTCTTCCAAGTGCATAAAGAACATTAACTAATCCAAAGTTTGGTCTCTAACTTCATGGTTAGGTGTGTTTGGGTGGGGAGAATATCGGCTGCCACTCCATAGCTCCCACTACTCCCGCACCTTAAGGATAACAATCTCGCATCAGTTTCCAATCAACTGGACCAAATTTGGGATTTTAATCTGTCACCATAAAATCTCCAATTCCACATCCAACAAAGTATATTTCTCTATTTATTTTCACTCAACCCCATGAATGAAATACTTTCCCATGAAATCAAATGTGATTCTCCTCATGTTGTATAAATCATAGCCCATTCGAAACATATGTTTCTCAACACATTTTAACATTTCAATTGGCCAGATCAATAAGTAAATGAATATTGGAGTTAGAATCATCACAAATTATTGGCATTTGAAATTGTATAAAACAAAATTAATTCTTCACAAAACCATATCTTAAAGTAAGGAAAATGATAATAAAGACTACTCATAATTCTTAAGAATGATACGATAAAACATGGATTTCATATATAAAAATATGTTTACAAAAAAAAAGAAATAAAAGACACAACTTATCACATAATCTTTCCCAAGAAAATCCCTAGAAGTTCTCTTTAAGCCTTTCTCTTTTTACAAGCACTCTTAAATCTCTCTTAGAAGTGTAATGAAAAAGAAATCTCTCACCTTCCACCTCCTCTTACAATCCTTGAAAAAAATCTCCAAGCCCTTGACTTTCTCTCTCTCTAACTCTCCTTGTCGGTCCTTTACGCCACACTAACTTTCCTTCAAGCCCTAGACTTCCCTTTCCCTTATCAAAGGCTGCCTCAATCCAAAAAGAATTCAAAACTCCCTCCAAAATTCAGTTCAAAAGTAAACTTTTTTGAATTTAAAAGTCATGTCCATAGATCCAAGAGACATATCCCTTCATAAAAGAACTTTCCAAAGTGGCATGATGCATTGAATTACTCCAAGGGTTATTTACAATAAATGTCCCTTTGAAAATTCACGCAAAATTCATGTCGAACTGGCTTAATTCACAAAAAGTAATCTCTGACACATCTGGCACCAAATCTGGCACATCATTCGCCAACTCTCTATCAAATGGTGCATCTAGCGCCAATCTGGCACATCATGCGACGGTTCACTGAAGACAGCGCTCTTTTGGGTTTTGATCCATCTGGCATCAATCTGACACATCTGGTGCCAAATCTGGAGCATCATGCATGAATCCAGCACATCATGTGCCAATCTGGTGCATCTTACGCCAATCTAGCGCATCTTGCGCGAAAATTCAAAAATTTGATGTTTGGCTCCAAATTTTGTCATATTTGCTACTTTTGCTACAATTGCATAAAACTGATATATCTGCAACAAAAATATGAAAAAATCTTTCTTTAAATTATAATATCACCAAAAATAAGGATAAAATATATACGTAAACATACATAACCCGAAGGATAAGTATATCTATAATTATTAATCCATTGTTTTTTCCAGTTCCCCAATGGGTTTACTTGGTTATTCCCCCTTTGGTGATTATTACCACCTGAAGTATTATTCCAGTTAAATTTAGGGTGGTTCGTCCAACTTGGGTTGTAATAGTTTGAATATGTGTTATTCTGCTTATTTTTTATGGCATTCAAAGTTTCTAATGATGGTTGAGAATCTATCATTTGGCTTAATGAATTCTCCTCAATCATTGTAATCGATTGAGAAAAATTTATTCCAAATTGGTCTAACTTCCTTCAAATTGCAGTTCCTTCCCAAATTGGTCTAACTTCCTTCAAATTGCAGCAACTTGATTTGCTAACATTGTAAAAGCATCAGTTTCATGAATATTGGCTACTTTCTTAGGATTTACCCTTTTAAAATGCCATTGAAAATGATTTACAGCCATCTCTTCAATTAAAGCATAAGCACCATGAAATGGTTTTGACATGAATGAACCACAAGCAGCGGCATCGATAAGAGATCTAAGAGATCCAGTTAATTCTTTACAATCACGACGATCTCTTATTCTCATAAGAAAATAGTCAATTTGTGTTTTATTAGATCCACTCTTATAAGTAATAAGATGTTCATCCACTTTCTTGAATAAAGTATTAGTAATAACAAAATCAAATGCTAAAGCAAAATCTAAAATAGCTTTACCTTCTTCATTAGTTACTCCAAAACCGTAGCCACCATGAATATTTCTGAAATCTTCTACCACTCTACCGACATGTCCATTTAAATCTCCTCCAATAAAAATTCTTTCTTCAAGAGGTATTATTTGTATTAAATCTTCTAAGTCATTCAAAAATTTATCTTTAGACTCTATATCTAAACCTACTTGAGGAGCATAAACACTTATAATATTAAAAATCTTAGTATCAATGATAATCTTAAGGGCTATAATTCTATCACCAACTCTATTAATTTTTACAACATTATCTTTCAAACTCTTATCTATAATTACACCTACACCATTTCTAGTGCGACTCTTACCAGAATACCAAAGTTTAAAACCTAAATTATCAATCTCCTTAGCCTTTTCTCCCACCCACTTAGTTTCTTGAATACATAAGATATTAATTTTTCTATGAATCATAATATCAACTAATTCCATTAATTTACCATTGAGAGTGCCTATATTCCAAGATCCTATCCTAATATTAGTTTCATTAGTTTCATGGACTAACTTTTTTACCCGCATTCGCCCGTAATGTGGGAACCCTTGCTTATTTAACACTACACCCGGGCGCCGTTGTAGCGGCCCTTGCACACTTTTCACTGTATCCATGCTATACAATGCGTCGCTTCCAGGGGACGCCCTAGCACTTACACAATGATCAAAAGGATTCATGTCATGATTTTTTCGACAAGTTTTACGCTGGCTGTCGACTAGCTAACGCAACCCTCCACTTTTCTCATCCGAGCTTGGGACCGACAACGACAGTGTTTGGTGAAAGAAAATAGTAAATGGATAAAAATAAAAACTAACCTGTAGAGGATTTCTAAACATGAAGTTGGTTCTGTATACTGCAGGTACTAATTTTAAAACTACATATAGGCTTTTAAGATTTAAATAAAACATAATATATTCTAAAGAATTTACTAGGAATTAAAATAGAAATACTAAAAATGAAAACCAAAAATTGAAAATACTAAACATTCAACATGCTCAAACTGAAAATAGTAAAACTAAAACTGAAAAGTAAAAAGTCTACTATTACTATTACTATTACAAATTACAGGTCCACAACATAACATAAAAATCTTAAATCCAACAAGTCTCATATAAAAGTGCAACACAGTACAAACAAATATACAAACAACACATAATATCAATTCAAACTTAAACTAAACTATCATTTCTCAAATCTTACCTCACCATCATCATCATCTTCTTCTTCTCTTACCTCTTCATCTCATCACTAATGGGAGCATAGGGAACAAAGCTGGGGCAAGCAGGAAAGTTCACATTAGATTCACCATGAAGTGTCTAATCATAGAATTTTGAAAATCTATATCATGCTGAACTCTCCTCTATTGATATTCATCATTATATGCATTCCTTTCTTCTATCTCTCCCAATTGAGTCTACATATTAATGATATCATATTGTTGAATCATGAGATGGTCCATAATACCTTCCAACGATGCAGAACTAGAAATAGATGCCCCTACAGTAGATGTAGAGGGTTTATCCCTTGTTCAACTTCTAGACTCAACAAATAGTTCTACTCTTTGAATCATGTGCCTCCCAATCAGATTTTGAGGCTATAGTTTTTCTTCAATTCTATGGGTTTCAACTTTTGATTGTTCACATAAAGTGAAAACCAGGGCAGGATATCCCAAGCCTCCAGTAGTAGCACTACCTGCAATACTCTGAGAGTGATGAACTATAAGCACACCAACTTCTATTGTCTTCATATTCTGAATGCAATAGTTCAACTTAGCTCTATCCTTTGTAACATCAGCAAGATGATTTGTAGGTAAAAGTCTAATAGAGATGAAGTGATGCCATATTTTGGACTGAATCGTCAACATGGAAGCGGGGAAGTTAATTATTTTATTATTCTTTATCTTCCCCTCCCCTCTTCCGTCAGTCAAAAAGGCAATGACTTCTTCAAGTGATGAACCAGTGATAAAAAAAACGGCATATTCATCATGGAAGACATTCCTCAGCCCATATAACACATTAATTCTTTCAGAGGTAAACTCAACTTAAACGGTAAACTCAACTTGCATACCTCTCACCAAAATATGATCTTCCGTAGTGAACCTTAGGTTGGCATAGAACTGTCGAACCATCGAAAAAATTGCTACAACAGTGAAGTAGCAAAATCACTTCCAATTTATAGCAAGAATCAACCTTTCAACCTTGCCTCCCGGGTTCGTAAATGCCCTTTCTTGGATCAATCTTTGGGTCTCAATATGTGTATAATAATAGTGTTGGGCCTTGAAATTAACAAACTTCTGAGCATCATATTTACCAGATGTTCTTCTTCTTTTTGTGTGGGGAGCCATCGGAGGTTCTATGAAAATCCAAGTAAATTTCAAATAAATTACTAAATCGTAAGTCTAAATCCCTAAGCAAGATTATTTAGTAAGAAACTTTTCATCATGAGTTTTTTTTCAAGCACTTTCATAAAAAATTCCATGTTTTGGATCTCCTAAAATTGATGGTGAAAATAAAAAACTTCTAAGTTAAAGTGAAGCTCTTATCAAGAGAAGATGAAATATATGATTTTTGGCCTCCAAATCCTTCTTCTTAGCCGGCAATGTGATGCCCTATACTAAAGGTTGGAGGTAGAAGATGCCAAGCTGCAAAAATTCAAGTTTTTGTGTGATTTTGTGGGTTTTTTTAGCCAATTTGGCATGTTCGAACATTTGGCGCATCATGCGCTAAGGCTCTGTAAGTTGGCGCATCATGCGCTAGAGTGTATTTTTGGCAGATCTTGGTTTCTATGGAAATCTGCTTTGTACCACTTTACATCAACCTTTATTTGACACAAATAAACCTTTCTAAGTATAATTAAACATCAAACTAACACCAAATTTTCACAAAAAAAGTAAAACTCATATTTATATACAAAATCCGCGTTATTACAAACTAACATTTTTCAAGCCAACACATAACAAATTGAGTGTTCTAAAGCAAACCAACGTCCTAACATTGAAATCTAAACATCAAACATCAAAGAAATAAATATAGAAAGTGAAACAATAGAAAGTAAAGGTAATCTAACATAGCAAACTAAAACAAATAATACCAGACAAAACATTTCGTGCTTAACTCAACTTTAAACATCTTCTTCACTCTCGTCCTCCTAGATATTTCCCATAGACTGGCAGTGCACATACAGATTGTAGAAGGGTCTAAATGGAAATTCATCAGTTGAATTTTTCTCCTCAATCCACACATGCTTCTTGAACATACGTACCAAACCATCTTCAGTACGCCTTGTTGTTCAAAATGTTCCTTGAGTCTCTAATCCAGGTGATCCAGCGTTTCAGAAATATTCTCAATTGCATGCATAAGATTATGCACCTCTTTCTCTATCTTCTTGATTCTCTTTAAAAGTGCACTCGAGTTGTAATAAGGCTGAACAAGTGATGAATTCTAGGATCCTTGATCCATTAGTACATTCATATCATTTTCATCTCTCATTTCAATGCAACTGTAGCATATTTCAGGATCCATCGACTTCCAAGGTAGTAGTACTTTCTCCCAACTTTCATAAGGTACTTGCAATTGACTGAGAAGTTGGAAAATAGTAGATATATGTTCCAATCCAGTTGCAGATCCATTCAATAATCCATTCACGATCAAACCCAAAAATGATTTTACAATTATGGCTCCAATATCAATAGGTTTTCCAGTTTGAATACAGTAGTTTAGGATAACACTCTCCTTAGTGACCTTATTAATTTTCATAGTAGACAGTAATCTCGAGGAAATGAATAAATGCCATGCCTTTGAAGTACGATTTAACAATGATGCAGAAAAACTCAGATTCCCATCATCTCGGGCTTCCCAATTAGCTCTTCCCATCATCTCGGGCTTCCCAATTAGCATCTTCATCCGTAAGGTAATGGTAGAGTTCATCCATGTTGTCACTTGTAGGGGTAAATATTACATAGTGGTAGACAAACATGTTCTTGATCATAAACATTTCATTGATTCTCGAAGGAGTGAAATGCACAAACCTGCCTCGCACGTAGATCATTCCTTGGTTGATCCCATGAAGATTTTAATAAAATTCTTTCACAATAAGGACGATTACAACTACAGTAGTGTAGCAAAGCACTTCCCAACGCCTCTGCGTAATAACTTCTTCACTCGAGTATTCGATGTGTTGAATCCTCGATTCACAAATCCCCTCTCTTTATAAACCTCTACTTCATTATAACTCGATCATGCAACTTCTGAGCGTCGAAACTGATGAATTTTATTCGGTTGAAAATTCCAAATCTAGCGGAGTTTCTAGAGTGGGAAGCCATAGGAGTTAAAAAGTGGTGACTCTTCCCTCGTTTTCCCCTTAAAATATGTCTTGGAGTTGGTTTTTAGGAGTTGTTTGAAGGTGTCTCTGCAAAAAATTGCCAAAAACCACCCTTCAAAATGTTTTAAGTCATTTTCGTCTTCGTGGTGCATAATGCGCCAGCTCTCTGGAATTCGACGCATGATGCGACAATTTGGCGCATGTTGCGCCTATTCCAAAATTTTGGCGGTTTTGATTTTGATCAAATAAATTCTCAGTTTCTTCACAACATTAAACAAACAAAAGATGTTTCTATATATTTTTCTCAAATACAAGGATTGCATAAATACATAAACATAAACATACATATAAGATTTTAAACAAAAACTCAAAAATCAAAGTAAACAACGATACATATGGGTTATCTCTCACAAAGCGCTTGGTTTAATGTCGTCAGCTCGACATTCCCAGTCTCATTTTGGGTGATCCAACATGAAAGTCTTTTTAGCATTTGGTCCTCGACCATCAAAAAAGGTTCAATTCTGTGTCAATTCACTTTAAATATTCTTCCAATTTTGGGATCTTCAATATTGACTGTTCTATAGGGATGGACTTTTATAACTCTGAAGGACCCTTTCCACCTAGACTTCATTTTTTCAGAAAATAATTTCAATCTTGTATTATATAATAAAACTTCCTGTCCAAGTTCAAATCCTCTTTTTACTATGTTATGATTATGCCATTCTTTCTTTTTTCCTTATAAATCATCGCATTATCATAGGATTCATTCCTAGTTTCATCAAGCTGATTTAATTGTAATAATGTTTTCTCACCAGCTTCTTTTAAATTAAAATTAAATTCTTTTATTTCCCAATAAGCTTTATGTTCAAATTCAACTCACAAGTGACAAGTCTTCCAAAAAATTAATCTATATGGGGACATTCCTATAGGTGTCTTATAAGTTGTCCTGTACACCCATAATGCAATATCTAATCTAATAGATCCATTTTGTTAAGACAAATACTCTTCTCCAAAATTTTCTTAATTTCACGATTAGATACTTCCGCCAAACCACTTGTCTGGGGATGATAAGCAATTGCAATTTTATGTATTATAATATATTTTTCCACCAATCTTACAATTGTTGCATTTTTAAAATGAGATCCTCCATCAGTAATGATTACTCTTGACATTTCATATCTTGTAAAAATATTTTTAATTAAAAATTTTGAAACACTCCGAGCATCACATCTAGGTAAAGCAATTGCTTCTATCCATTTTAAAACACAATCCACCGCAATCAATATGTATATTTCCAAATGAAGGCATGAATGGTACTATAAAATCTAATCCCCATGCATCAAAAATTTTAATTTCCAAATTAAAATTTAGAGGCATTTTATTTCTTCTAAAAAAATTACCTACTCTCAAACACTAGCCACATGTTTTTATATATATTAACATCTCTACATAAAGTAGGCTAATAAAATCCAAATTGTTAAATTTTTTGAGCAGTTCTATATTTCCCAAAATGTCCTCTAAATTTAGAATCATGACATTTTTGCAGAATCTCCTGAATTTCTTTATAAGACACACATCGTCTTATAACAAAATCTTTAAATTATTTATACCAATGAGGATCATCTTAAAAATAAGATTTTGCATCATAAATGAATTTCTTTTCCTATTGTTCTGTCAGTCCATATGTTAAAATACCACTAACAATATAATTCACAATATCGACATACTAAGGTATTTCCCATCCTTTTATAGCATAAATTTGTTCAGCGGAAAAAGTATATTTAATCTCTCTCTCTAGATCAAGTATTTCTTCTTGTTCTAACCTCAAAAGATGATCAGCTATTTGATTATCAGTCCCTTTCCTATCGACCACTACAAAATAAAACACTTGCATCATGAGTATCCATCTAATTAATCTTAGTTTTGCATCATTCTTTTGCATTAAATATTTTATAGCAGAACGGTCAATCTACACAACACATTTAGTTCTAATCAAATATGATCTAAACATATCAAAAGCATACATAATGGCTAATAACTCTCGTTCTATGGTGGTATAGTTAATCTGTGGTATAGTTAATCTGAGCATCATTAAGAGTCTAACTAGCATAATATATAACCTTGAAAATCTTATCATATTTCTGCCCTAAAACAGCTCCAATTGCAGCTCCAATTGCATAATCATATTTCTGCCCTAAAACAGCTCCAATTGCATAATCAGTTGCATCACACATTAATTCAAAGGTGAAAAATTATATTGGTGAAAAATTATATGAGCAGTGATCAATTTTTTCTTTAAAGTTTCAAAGGCTTTAAGACAATCTTGGTTAAAGTGAAACTTTGCTTATTTTTCTAGAAGTTGACATAAAGGCTTAGTAATTTTTAAAAAATCATTGATATACCGCCTGTAAAAATCCAACATGTCCTAAAAATCTCCTAACTCTTCTTAAAATAGTAGGTGGAGGTTGGTTCGATATAACCTAAATTTTTGCAGGATCTACTTCCATGCCATTTTCTAAAATTTTATGTCGAAGAAAAATTTCTCCTGCAACCATAAACTGACATTTCTCGCAGTTCAAAATGAGATTAGTCTTTTCACAACTTTCCAGAACTTTCTCTAATTGATTTAGACATATTTCAAAGGATGTTCTGAATAAATAAAAGTCCTCTAATCACTAAAAGTTGACATCATACATCTTTAAAATGTTACAGGTGCATTACATAATCCAAAAGGCATTCACCGAGAAGCAAAATTTTCATAAGGACTAGCAAATGTTGTTTTTTCTTGATCCTCAAGGGCAATAGGTATTTGGTTATTACCAGTATATCTATCTTGAAAATAAAAATATTTGTGCCCAGCCAATCTATCCAACATCCAACATCTAGTCTTCCAACATCTAGTCTAAAAAGGGTAAAGGAAAATGATTCTTCCAGGTGGCAAAATTTAATTTTCTATAATCTATGCAGATTCACCATCCAGTGACTTATCTTGTTGATATTAACTCATTTTGCTCATTTGTCACTATAGTTACACCTCCTTTCTTCGAAACGTAGTGAATTGGACTCACCCAAGAACTGTCTGAAATAACTTAAGAATGAAGTTGAAAAACCATAACAATTTATTTTGTATTTTAAAATTGGCACATCCAAATTATCTCTTCATTTCACAATATCTTAGAGCAGGGAGAAAGATAAAGGAAACCACTCAGACTTCATGAGAAAGATACAACAAAACAAAAATTTTATATATAAAAAAAAAGTTCATACAATAAAAAAAAATAAACAACACTTATCTGAAACTCTTTCTCAAAGCAAATCCCTTGTAGCCTCTCTTAGACTCTTTCTCTCTTTACAATACTCTTGATTCTCTCTTAGAAGATTTAGGAAGAAGAAATTTTGCACTTCTCTCGCTCTCTAAAAACTCTTAGAAAAGAATTCACATTTAAACTCACCACAAAAACTCAAATCTCTAAAGAAATAAATGACTAATGGACTCTATGTGGTTGGGAGGAGTGGAAGAGGGAGTTTTCTGATTAATTTTTGCCTTAAATAGAGCCTAATGTCTGTTTTCCAATAGGTACATCTAAAACTCTTCAAAAAGCGTCCAAATTTATCAAATATTCTAGAAATAGGTCTTGCACCAACATTGGCGCCATCGACGCCAGTTCCCCATGAATTAATTCCGTGCTCTTTGTTAAATGGCGCCATCGGCGTGGAGTATATTATTGCATCAGTTCTATAATTCTGCGCTATCGACATCCATCCTGGCACCGTCGGTGCTGAGTATTTCTTCAAAAATGCCATTTTGACTCCAAAATTCATCCTTTTTTGCTTCCTTTTTGATTCAAGTCCTAAAAATCAATGACCTGCAATAAAACATAAAAAATACCTTCCATTAAAGCGCAATATCACCAAAAATGAGTTAAAATATAGGTCTAAATATGCATATATTTTTGGTGTATCATACCTCTTTCTCTATTATATTTATTCTATTCAAAAGTGCTTTCAAACTGAATTAAGGTTGAATAGATGATGAATTATGGGATGATTGATCCATATGTATATTCATATCATTCTCATCTCCCATTCCTATGTAGTTGTAATAAACTTCTGGGTCCATAGGCTGCCAAGGAAGAAGCACCTTTTTCTAAATTTCGTAAGGCACTTATGATTGGCTGCACGGTTAGAAGATAGTAGATGGGTGTTCTAGTCCAGTAGTAGATTCATTGATGATCAAACCTAAAACTAATTTCAGAATTATTGCACCCACATCAATATGTTTTTCAGTTTGAATATAGTAATTCAAAATAACACTCTCCTTCATTACCTTACTGATGGTAGGAAGTAGTTTTGATGCAATAAAGAAATTTCATGCCTTAGATTTAGGATTCAACAATGATGAAGAAAAACATACATTCTCATTATATCTGGTCTCCCAATTTGCATCTTCTTAAGTAAGATATCAATAGAGTTCGATCATATTTTCTCTTATAGGGTAAAAATTTGCATGGTGACAAATAGGAAAATTTTCATTCATAAACATATCGTTTATTCTTGAAGGAGTGAATTGTACACACCTGCCTCGAATGTAGAGAATTCCTTCATGATTCCAAGAAGATTGTCATGAAACCTTTCTATACACGGACACTACGATGACAGTGGTAAAGGAAAGCACTTCCTAGTGTTTCTGTACAATAATCTCCTCCAGTCAAGTATTTGGTGTGTTGAATCCTCAATTCACAAATCCCCTTCTCCTTGATTAGCATCTTCTTCACAAGAACTCGATCATATAACTTCTATGAATCAAAACTAACAAACTTCCTCTAGTTGAAAATTCCATATCTCGCGGTATCTTTAGAGTGGGAAGCCATTAGATTTGAAAAATGTTAACTCTTCCCACATTTTCCCCTCTAAAGTACGTTTAGGAATCAATTTTTTGGAGTTATTAAAAAAAAACCCACCAAAACTGGCAAAAATCACCTTTTTAATCGTTTTAAGTCGTTCTGATTTCCGCAGTGCTTCAGGCACCGATTCAGGTGCTTCAGGCATCACCTCTCTAGAAAATGACACCTTAGGCCCCAGTTTGAAAATTTGCATCTTTTTGTTTTAAATCCAATTAATTCTTAAATCTTCTATTAAATTTGGTAAATAAAGATGTTTTTAAATATTTTTTTGATAAATAAGTAAAATAAATAATGATAAATATTAGTTGCCTCCCACAAAATGCTTGGTTTAATGTCGTCAACTCGACATTCCTAGTTCTTACTCTGGGTGACCCAACATAGCAATCTCTTTACAAACTAGTCTTTATCCATCAAAATATGGTTTTCGTCTGTGCCCGTTCACTTTAAATATCTTTCTGGTCTTGAGAACTTCAATATTAATAGCCTCATAGGGATAGACTTTTACAATTATGAATGTCCTATCCACATAGACTTCAATTTTTCAGGAAATAATTGAAGTCTTGTATTGTATAACAAGACTTCCTATCCAAACTCAAATTTCTTTTGGATTATCTTCTGATCATGTCATCCTTTCATTTTATCTTTATAAATACAAACATTATCATAAGATTCATTCCTAATTTCTTCAAGCTTATTCAATTGTAATAATCTTTTCTCACCAACATTTTTTAAATTAAAATTAAACTCAATAACCCAATAGGCTTTATGCTCTAATTCTACTGATAAGTGACAAGTCTTCCCAAAAGTTAATCTATATAGAGACATTCCTATAGGCGTCTTATAAGTTGTCTTGTAAGCATATAATGCAGTATTTAATCAAGCAGACCAATACATTTTATCAGGATTCATTGTTTTCTCCAAAATTCTTTTGATTTCATGATTAGATACTTGATACACCTAAAATATATAGTCTTTATATACATATTTTTATACCTATTTTTGAGATATTACACTTTAATGAAAGGTATTTGTGTGTTTTTCTTTCAGGTACAATCAAATGGATAAAAAATGGTGAAAGAAGTGAAAAATGATCAAATTTGGAGCAAAAATGAAGAAGGTGCAAAAATTAACTGAGGTGCCTAAGCGCCCAAGACTGGCGCTTATGTGCCAGTTAAACTGAGAGAGTTACGCCTAAGTGTTAGGTACCCCACGCTTAAACTCCAGAGGTAGTTATTTGATGATTCATTGAATTTGGTTGAATTTTTGAAGAGGTGTTTAAAACATCCCTTGGTAAAAATGTGGGAACTGGTTAATGGACACAAAAATTCATTCAACTGACTTTTAAAAGGAGGCAACTTCTAGAAGATTCACTGAATGGAGACACATTTTGAAGAGACACCAAGGCACCTCTTTGATTTTTATTAAAGATGACTTGCATCATCAAGGGAAGAGGGAAATCATTATCACTTCTTGGATTTTTATTAAAGATGGCTTTGATCATCAAGGGAAAAGGCCAATCGCGAATCATCACCCATCCATCCAGAGTAGCCATCAAATGCCGTCACTATTGCCAACCACCTTTTCTTTTTATTTTGTGTTTTAGTTTGTATTGTGAGTGAAGGAAGAGATTCGAAGGAACTTTAAGACCTTTATTGGAGAGGATTTCAGATAAATGTTTATCTTTATGACTACATTTGGTTTTAATTTAAACTTCTTGTTTGAGTGCATGATTTTGATTTTAATTTAAACTTCTTGTTTGAGTGCATGATTTCTACTTTCAAACTCAAGTGTATTTATGTTTTCTCCATGAATTCTGAGTAGTTTTCTTTATTTTTTTCATTAAAATGATAAGTGATTTAGTATTGGAGAGAAGTTGCGTAAAGTATTAGACCTTAATGTTGGAAGAAGTTGTGATGATTTTATACATTGTACTTCATTTACTTCTTGATTTAGCCAATTAAGATGTTAATATATATTGTGAGAACATGTAAGATCAGAGATGGTGTTGTCTCAGTCAACAAAGGGTAAGAATCACATTTGATTTCATGGATGAGAATGTAGTTCATGGGGTTGAGTGCAAGTAAATAGGGAAATAATCTTTGAAGGGTGTTGAATTAAAGGACTTTAGAGTGACAGGCTAAAGCCCACAATTTGATTTATAGTTTTAGGTTTTGATACAAGATTTTAGTCTCCATGTCAGGGGAGAAGAGGAAACTCCAGAGTGAGAGCTAGTATCTTCCTTACCTAAACTATCTTCAAGGGTATTCAAACTATAGATTAACCAATGTTCTTTATAGCATCTCTAGTAAGGGTAAATAATAGTATTGCTCCTATTTGACACAACACAATTAGAATACTTCCACAATAGCATTCCTATACTTGTTACTGATTCAGGATAAGGGAAAATATATTTCATTCATATTGCCTTCATCTTGCAAGTATTTAGTCAAGTTAGTCGCTTACTTTATTTTTAGATTATCAAAAATTATAAAAAAAATCCAATTTTCATTTCTAATTTAGTATCTAGAGTTTAAGTAAAAATATTTTGCTACTTAAAATTTTGTTATCTAATTTCTATTGTTTTGTAAGTTGCACATTATAATTTTCCCTATTGGTTGAGTATTCAGGTTTTAATCAAAAAGTCCTATATTACTTGATAAAGATACATATACTTGCATAGTATTGCATATTTAAATATTATAACTACATTCTTATTTGCTTCAAAGTTGAGAATTTATCTAGTTTTTGCTTAGGATCAAGTTTTTGGCTTTGTTGCAAAGCAAGAATCATTATTAAGGAAATTAAGCATATAATCACATACATCACAATTTGACATTTGTAAAGAGAATAAGGATCAAATTTTTGGCGTCGTTGCCGAGGAACATTACAAAATTTTAAAAGAAATTTTTAGAAAGCAAATTTCTATTTTTATAAAGTCTTATTTAAATTTTTAGATTTATTATAGAAATATTATAGTGTTATTTTGTAATAAAGTTCTTATTTATGAGTTTTTATTTTATTTTATTTTTTATGTTTTTTAGTAATGTATACGTAGTTCAGGTTCCACAAGACTTGTACCCTACGATTCTGAACTAGAAAAAAATATTAGAAAAAAAATTAAAAATAACTGAAAAAAATAAAAATTTTGATTAAATGGCAAATTCATATAATCAAAATGTTGAAGAGTTTAAACCTTTAAGAGATTATGCAAATCCTATGGTGAATGAACTTTATTGTAGTATTCAAAAACCCACTGTAGTGGCTAATTCATTCGAAATTAAACCTGTTATTATCAAAATAATATCAAATAATTAGTTTGGGGGAGCAGTAACTGGAGTTCCAAATTTACATCTTTTCAATTTTCTAGATTTGTGCGCTACATTTAAATATGATTATGTATCAGATGATGCTATAAGACTTAAACTTTTTCCTTTCTCACTGAGGGATAAAGCTAAGATTGGTTACATTCGTTAACACCTGAATCTATCAGAACGTCGGGTAATTTAGCACAAAAGCTCCTTGTGAAATATTTTGCCTCACAAAAAACTGTGAAGTTTAGAAATGATATTACATCTCTATTACATCTTTTTGTCCGCTTGAAGGGGAATCTATTTATGAAGCATGAGAATGATTTAAAGAACTACTAAGAAAGTGCCTATACCATTCTATACCAGATTTGTTAGTGGATCTAATAAAACACAAATTGACTATTTTCTTATGAGAATAAGAGAGCGTCGTGATTGTAAAGAATTAACTGGATCTCTTAGATCTCTTATCGATGCCGCTGCTTGTGGTTCATTCATGTCAAAAACATTTCATGGTGCTTATGCTTTAATTGAAGAGATGGCTGTAAATCATTTTCAATGGCATTTTAAAAGGGTAAATCCTAAGAAAGTAGCCAATATTCATGAAACTGATGCTTTTACAATGTTAGCAAATCAAGTTGCTGCAATTTGAAGGAAGTTAGACCAATTTGGAATAAATTTTTCTCAATCGATTACAATGATTGAGGAGAATTCATTAAGCCAAATGATAGATTCTCAACCATCATTAGAAACTTTGAATGCCATAAAAAATAAGCAGAATAACACATATTCAAACTATTACAACCCAAGTTGGACGAACCACCCTAAATTTAACTGGAATAATACTTCAGGTGGTAATAATCACCAAAGGGGGAATAACCAAGTAAACCCATTGGGGAACTGGAAAAAACTAAGGGAATAGTGATACACCAAAATAATATGTATGTTTACGTATATATTTTATCCTTATTTTTGGTGATATTATAATTTAAAGAAAGATTTTTTCATATTTTTGTTGCAGATATATCAGTTTTATGCAATTGTAGCAAAAGTAGCAAATATGACAAAATTTGGAGCCAAACATCAAATTTTTGAATTTTCGCGCAAGATGCGCTAGATTGGCGTAAGATGCACCAGATTGGCACATGATGTGCTGGATTCATGCATGATGCTCCAGATTTGGCACCAGATGTGTCAGATTGATGCCAGATGGATCAAAACCCAAAAGAGTGCTGTCTTCAGTGAACCGTCGCATGATGTGCCAGATTGGCGCTAGATGCACCATTTGATAGAGAGTTGGCGAATGATGTGCCAGATTTGGTGCCAGATGTGTCAGAGATTACTTTTTGTGAATTAAGCCAGTTCGACATGAATTTTGCGTGAATTTTCAAAGGGACATTTATTGTAAATAACCCTTGGAGTAATTCAATGCATCATGCCACTTTGGAAAGTTCTTTTATGAAGGGATATGTCTCTTGGATCTATGGACATGACTTTTAAATTCAAAAAAGTTTACTTTTGAACTGAATTTTGGAGGGAGTTTTGAATTCTTTTTGGATTGAGGCAGCCTTTGATAAGGGAAAGGGAAGTCTAGGGCTTGAAGGAAAGTTAGTGTGGCGTAAAGGACCGACAAGGAGAGTTAGAGAGAGAGAAAGTCAAGGGCTTGGAGATTTTTTTCAAGGATTGTAAGAGGAGGTGGAAGGTGAGAGATTTCTTTTTCATTACACTTCTAAGAGAGATTTAAGAGTGCTTGTAAAAAGAGAAAGGCTTAAAGAGAACTTCTAGGGATTTTCTTGGGAAAGATTATGTGATAAGTTGTGTCTTTTATTTCTTTTTTTTTGTAAACATATTTTTATATATGAAATCCATGTTTTATCGTATCATTCTTAAGAATTATGAGTAGTCTTTATTATCATTTTCCTTACTTTAAGATATGGTTTTGTGAAGAATTAATTTTGTTTTATACAATTTCAAATGCCAATAATTTGTGATGATTCTAACTCCAATATTCATTTACTTATTGATCTGGCCAATTGAAATGTTAAAATGTGTTGAGAAACATATGTTTCGAATGGGCTATGATTTATACAACATGAGGAGAATCACATTTGATTTCATGGGAAAGTATTTCATTCATGGGGTTGAGTGAAAATAAATAGAGAAATATACTTTGTTGGATGTGGAATTGGAGATTTTATGGTGACAGATTAAAATCCCAAATTTGGTCCAGTTGATTGGAAACTGATGCGAGATTGTTATCCTTAAGGTGCGGGAGTAGTGGGAGCTATGGGTGTTAAGAAAGACAGAGGTAAACCTAGGAAGACTTGGGCTTATTGTATTAAAAATGATCTTAATTTACTAGAACTGAATGAAAATATGACACTAAATAGGACGCAATGGAGAAAAAGGATTAATGTAGCCGACCCCACGTAGTGGGATTAAGGCTTTGTTGTTGTTCTTGTTGTTGTTGTACTATTTTCTTTCACCAACTAAAATTTTGTACTAAAATATTTTAAAAAAAATCATTTAAAAATTTTATGATTTGGGGGAAAGAAAAATTTCTTTTGAAATGGAGAAAACTAAATTTTATTTGTCCTTAAGTAACTATATTTTTTAAAAAAATTATTTAACATGGCCTGGGATATCAAGATTTAACTTTAAATGACTATACTTATGTTTATAAATATTAAAGTAAATTTAGGTAAAAAGTTTTTAATAATAAATGTAAATTATAAAGTTAATGATATTTAGTATGATAGGATAAGACTATGTTTTTCTGTTTTAAGCAAAGGAAAATTATATTTTTGAAGTGTTAAGAATTTTAAAGTTTCATGTAAGAAGAGAGAAAAGAGGCTTTATGAAAAATCTTAAACTAGTATGAATTTATTAAGTAAGGAAAGGTGTGGAGTTTTAACTTTAAGAAGAGGATAGTGAAGTTCAAAGTTATTAAAGGCTATCCAGATATAGTAATCCTCACATGAAAAAGGAAAGAGAAAAAGAAAAAAAACGGGATTAAAAAGATCATAGAAGAGTAAATTTAGGTAAAAAGTTTTTAATAATAAATGTAAATTATAAAGTTAATGATATTTAGTATGATAGGATAAGACTATGTTTTTCTGTTTTAAGCAAAGGAAAATTATATTTTTGAAGTGTTAAGAATTTTAAAGTTTCATGTAAGAAGAGAGAAAAGAGGCTTTATGAAAAATCTTAAACTAGTATGAATTTATTAAGTAAGGAAAGGTGTGGAGTTTTAACTTTAAGAAGAGGATAGTGAAGTTCAAAGTTATTAAAGGCTATCCAGATATAGTAATCCTCACATAAAAAAGGAAAGAGAAAAAGAAAAAAAGCGGGATTAAAAAGATCATAGAAGAAAAAAAAAGAGGAAGAAAAAGAAAGAAAAAAAAATGGGTGAGAACAAGCTTGAGGAGATGCCTAATCAAAAATTGGCTTCACTTGAATCAACTTAAGGAAGGAGCTTTATTACACTTTCTAAACTTGTATTGAAGTATTAGTAGCATTCCTAGTAAAGTTTTCATGAAGTTCTTTTTCATATGAATGTTCTAAATATCCTAAGCATGATAAATTGCAATTCTTCTTAAAATGAATAGAGATTCAAAAATCTAAAATTTGATTACTAGATATTCCTAGACTTGGAGTTTGAACCTAAGTTATTAAAGGTTTTTTCTTAATTTTTGTTATTCTATTTATTGAACTAAAGTATATAACTGATAAGTTAATCTCTATCCTAAAGTCATATGCATTTATGTAATAAAAGTGTTACTTGAGGACAAGTAACATTTAAGTTTGGGGGATTTTGACACACAAAAATAATATATTGTTTTAACTGCCATTTTTATGATAATTTTTGGTTATATTGCACTTTAAAGAAAGGTATTTTTGTATTTTTTTTTTGCAGATATATAATTTTTAGTCATTTGGAGCAAAAATAGAAAAAAGGAGCAAAATTTAGAGCAAAAATAGCCAATTTTAGGGTTTGGCGCATCAAAATCCAGAGCATTGGCGCATGATGTGTTAGATCGGCGAATGATGGGCCAGATGCTACTTTTTCAAATTAAGGCAGTTCGAGATGAATTTTGTGTGAATTTTCAAAGGGAAACTTGTTCTAAACACCCCATGGAGTGATTCAATGCATCTAGTCACATTCGAAGGTTCTAATTTGAAGGGATTTGACTCTTAGATCAAAGAGGCACATCTTTTGAATTCAAAGGTTTGACTTTTAAATTTTGGAGGGAAATTGAAATTATTTTAAGAGGAGACAGCCCAAAATAAATCAAGTTGGAGAAGAAATTTAAAAGGGGGGCGAAAAAAGATAGGTGGCGTGAGAACCAAGAGGGAGAGATAGAGAGAGAAAGTCAAGGGCTTAGAGATTGCTTCTAGGGTTGTAAGAGGAGAGGGAAGATGAGAGATTTCTTCTTCATTACACTTCTAAGAGATAATTGAGAGTGCTTGTAAAGAGAGAAAGGCTTGGAAAGAACTTTTTGGGATTTTCTTTGAAAGGATTGTGAGATAAGTTGTATTTTTCATTTGTTTTGTTTGTAAACTTATTTTTATATATGAAGTCCAGGATTTAATGTATCCTTCTAATGAATTCTGAGTAGTATTATTTGTCATTCTCCCTACTTTGAAGAAATGGTTTTGTGAAGAATTGATTTTGTTTTCTACGATTTTAAATGTTAATAATTTATGATGATTTGAACTCTGATCTTCATTTACTTTTTGATCTGGCTAATTGAATTGTTAAAATGTATTAAGAAACATATGTTCTAAAAAGGAGATATGATTTCTAAAACAAAAGGAGAATCACATTTGATTTCATGGGAGAGTTTATCATCCATTGGATTGGGTGCAAATAAATAGGGAAATATACTTCATTGGATATAGAATTGGAAGATTTTAAGGTGAGAGATTAGAATCCCCAATTTGGTTCAGTTGATTGGAAACTAATGTGAGCATGTTAGCCCTCAGGTGAGGGAGTAGTGGGAGCTCTAGAGTGATAGGTTGTATCCTCCTAGCCTAACCACAGATTTAGGGATCGTACTCTGGACTAGTCAATATTCTTTATAGCGCTTGGAAGAGGGTCGAGAATAGGATTGCTCCTATTTGGCACAAAAAAGGTTTTTAAATATAATTTTCAAATGATTTCAATTTTTTCACAAGCCATATTTTCATTGTAAAGGGGAAGGGTGTTTTCTCATACTTGAACTTTTCATCAACAAAAACCTTTATTTTATTTCAGAAATTTTACTTTTAAAAGTTTAGCATCTAGTTTAATTTAACTATTGTAGTCGTACATTTGCATATTTAGTAGCATTTCACTTGAGTATTTTAACTTCAAACTTCTTACTTTACTTTATTTTTATTTTAATTTAAGAATAGAATATTAACAGCTAGCTTTTATATATTTCAAGCTTCTTTGTGGGATCGATATCTTGGACTCCATTAGAGCCCTGTATTACTTGAATGATACGTATACTTGCATTATATGTAGAAGGGAATTAAGAACTTTAAAGAGGTTTTAAAGATAAATTATTTTCATTAAAGTTACATCAATTTTTGGGTTACATTACATAATTATCATTAATTTAATCCAAAGTTTCCACACATCAACATCCGAGATGCTAGATTTGGCGCCTGAGGCACCATTATGAAAACACCCAAATGGGTTAAAAGCCACGAAATTGCCCAGTGAAACTCTATTTTTATTGCTTGGGTCATCTCCTACCTCTAAACCTTAACTTAGGGCTTGGCATTCGGTGGATTTGAGAAATTTTCAAAGGCTAAAGATCATAAATTTCATCTTCTCTTGGTAAGAGCTTCACTTTAACTTAGAAATTTTTTATTTTCACCATGGATTTATCCTACATTATGAAAAATCCAAAATTTGGGAATTTGTTGAAGAAGAATTAAGAAAACCCATGGTGAAAAATTTCTCACCAAATAGTCTTACTTGTGGAGTTAGATTTTTTATTTTGTAATTTATTTTGAGTTTATTTGGATTTCCATAGAAATTCATATGGCTCTATGAGTGAAAAAAGGAAAGCCTACGGGAGATTTCAATGTAAGGAGATTTATCAATTAAAAGGCTCAACATAGTTACAACACTCAAGTAGGCTCGAGAAAATTGATTCAGGAACTAGCATTTGCTAACCCAAGTGTCAAGATCATCGCTAAAAATTGAGGATATTTTACTACTTCACTACAGTAGCTATTGTTCCAATAATCCGAGAGTTCGATGCCAAATTGTGATTTACTATAGATGATCACATCTTCGTGAGAGATAAGCAAGTTGAATTTTCTAGAGAAAGGATCAATGCATTTTATGGATTGAGAAATGAATTATATTATGAATATGCTGCATTAGTAATGACTGACGCATCACTGGATGAATTAATTGTCTTTCTGACTTATGGAAGGGGAGAATGGAAAATTAAGAACAATAAGAAAGTTAATTTCTCCACTTCCATGCTGACTTTTTAATCAAAGGTATGTCATTACTTCATCTCTGTAAGATTGCTTCCAATGAATCATCTAAGTGAAGTAACAAAGGAAAGTGTTGTACTAAATTTTTGCATTCAACAAAGGAAGGCAATAAATGTTGGTGCTCTTATAGTACATAATACTGGGAGTATAGCCAGAAGTGCTACAGCTAGTGGTTTGAGATACCCTGCCATGATTTTCACTTTATGTGATCAATCAGGAGTAGAGTTTAATAGGAATAAAGAAAAGTTGCAGCCTCAGAAACCAATTGGGAGACATAGTCCAAATATTTGAATTGTTTGTTAAATCCAAGAGTGGAGGTAGTGATATTCCCTCAACATTTGTTGTAGGGGCATCTACTTCCAGCTCTACTTAACTTGAGAACAGCATGGAGCGGCTTATGATACAGCAAATGGATATTGAGAATTTGCAGAATAAGATTGGAGGAATAGAAGCAGGGAATGCATATAACAATGAATATCAGCAGAGAAGAGTTTAATATGATATAGCATATCAGGAGACCATGACTAGCTATCTAAGGGGTGATTATAATGTGGAATTTCCAACTTTCCCCAATTTTACTCCTTATGTGTTGAATCATGAAGAAGAAGATGATGTTGATAATGATGGCGAGGAAGAGGATGATGACTGATGTTTTAGGAGTCTGTTATGTTTGTTTGATATTTGTTTTCTTTAAAATTATTGTAATAGGAACTTTCATTTTAATATTGTACTGTGGACTTAATTGTAATAAAAAATATAAATTTTTATTTTTCTGCATTTTTAGTTATTTTTAGTTTCTATTGATGTTTTTGATTCTTACCAAATCCTTTGAAAGATATTGTCTTTTATTTAATGTTTTAAATCCTCTATTTGTCAAGTTAGCACCTACAGACAGGTTAGTTTCAATTTTTATGCATTTATTGTTTTTTTTCACCTACAAAAATTTTTGTATTAAATGTTTTTAATTACTTAAAAATTTATATATGGGGGAAAGAATTTTTCTTGTAAAAGAAAGTAAACAAAATTTTATTTTTCCTCAATTAACAATATTTTTAAAGTTAATTTAACATGACCTTGGATATTAAGATTTAAATTTAAATGACTATATTTATGTTTGTAAGTATTATGGTAAATTTAAGTAAAAAGTTTTTAATAATTAAGTTCAATTCTAATGTTAAAGATATTTGGTATGAGAAGATAAGACTGTTATTCTATTTAAAGTAAAGGAAATTGTATTTTTGAAGTATTAAGAATCTTTTGAAGTATTAAGAATCGTATTAAGAATCTTAGAGTTTCATGTAAAAGAAAAGAATGAGACTTTATGAAAAATCATCAAAACTAATATGAATTTATAAAGTGGAGAAAGGTAAATAGTTTTTAACTTTAAGAAGAGGATAGTGAAGTTCAAAATCATTAAAAGATATCAAGATATAGTAATCCTCACTTGAAAAAAAAATAAAAAAATAAAATAAAAGAAAAAAAAAAGAATGTGAGGAAAAGCTTGAGGAGATGTATAATCAAAAATTGGCTTCAAATGAATCAACTTGAGGAAAAGGCTTTATTACATTTTCTAAACTTGTATTTGAGTACTATCACTATTAATAGTAAATTTTTCATGAAGTTTTATTTTAATGGATATTCTCAGTATCCTTTATATAAAAAATTATAGTTCTTCTTAAAATGAATAGAGATTCACAAATCTTGGATTTAATTACTAAGTATTCTTATACTTATAGTTCAATGTAAGTTATTAAAAGTTTTTCTTAAATTATATTATTTTATTTATTAAACGAAAGTATAGAAGTTTATAAGTAAATCCCTATACTAAGTCATATTTTTATGTAGTAAAAGAGACGCTTGAGAACAAATAACATTTAAATTTGGGGGATTTTGATACACCAAAATAATGTGTTACTTTATGTATACATTTTATGCTTATTTTTGGTGATATTGATTTTTAAAGAAAGGTTTTTTCATGTTTTTGTTGCAGATATATTAATTTTAGGTATTTGGAGCAAAAGTAACAAAAAGTAGGAAATTTTGAGCCAAAATAGTGAAATTTGTGATACTAGCACCTGAAGCGCCACTTTACAGAGAGCTGGCACTTGAAGCGCCAGACTTGGCGCCTGAAGCGCCATTATACAAGGAGGTGAGGCCTAAAGTGACATTATACAAGTAGAAGCAACCTAAAGCACCAGAACCAGCACCTGAAGTGCTAGAACCCAAAATAGTGTGAACTTAAGTAACTTGGCGCTTGAAGCACCAAAATCAGCGCCAGAGATGCCAGAGACAATAATTGATGAATTAAGGTGGTTTGAGATAAATTTTGAGCAGATTTTGAAGGATTCAAATGTTTCAAAAGCCTCATGGAGTGATTCAATGCATCTAGACACTTTGGAAGGCTCTTTAATGAAGGGATATGTCGCTTGAATGAAATGACATGTCTTCTGGGATTTAAAATGTGTGACTTTTGGATAGAATTTGAGAGGGAATTTTGAATTCTTTTTGAGGAGGTAGCCACAAAATTAAAAAGAGAGGGAGCTAAGGTTTAAGGTGGTGACGTGTAGAGAGTTTGGTGGAGAAGAGAGAGAGGCGAGTAAGAGAGAGAGTCAAGGACATGGAGATTTTCTTCAAGGGTTGTAAGAGGAGAGGGAAAGCAAGAGATTCATTTTTTCATTACATTTCCAAGTGAGAATTGAGATTGCTCGTTGATACACCGAAAATATATGCATTTTTAGACCCATATTTTATACTCATTTTGGTGATATTGCACTTTAATGGAAAGTATTTTGATGTTTTCTTGCAGGTTGTTGATTTCTAGGGCTTAAAGCAAAAAAAAAGCAAAAAAGGATGAAATATAGAGTCAAAATTAAGTTCTTGAAGAAATGGTCAGCGCTGGCAGCGCTGACAGCACCGATGGTGCAAAAAAATTTAATGTTGGAGATTTTTACTCAACACCGACGGTGTCAGACCAGTGCTGACGATTCCAAAGGCCGTGCAGACCCCATTTCTAGAAGGTTGGATGTATTTGGAATATTTTTTGAATATTTTTTGGAGGGACCTCTTGGCGAACCGACCTTGGGCTCTATTTGGGGCCGAAGTTTATCAGAAAATGAGCTCCTCTATGTTTTTCACTCCTCTATGTTCATTTTTTGCTCCACATCATTTCATTCAACTACTATATTGAACTCAATTAGTGATTTTGTTTTCATAGTTTACAATTTTTGTGGTGAGATTTAGTGTGAAACTTTCCATAAGAGTTTTGGAGAAGGAGAAAAGTGAGAGAATTCTTCTTCCTGCATTTCTAAGGAGAAGCTACAATGGATTTTCTTTGAGAAAGAGTTCCAAATAATTTTTTTTGTTTATTTAGTGTTGTACAAACTTTATTTTATATATAAAAATTGTGTTTTGTAGTATCGTTCTCATGAAGTTTGAGTAGTTCCCTCTATCTTTCCTTCTACTCTAAGATATGGTGAAATGAAGAGATAAAATGAATGTGCCGTAATTAAAATAAAAAATAAATTGTGATGATTTTTCAACTTCGAACTTAATTTACTTTTTAGTTTGGCCAATTGATTTGTTAAAATATATTGTGAAAGATATGATTCAGGAAATGGAGTATGAGTTCTACAACAGGATGAGGATCATATTTGATTTCATGAATGAGAAATTCGTTCATGAAATTAAATGCAAATAAATAGGGAAATATTCTTTATTGGGTGTAAAATTGGAGAATCTTTAGGGTGACAGACTAAAATCTCCAATTTGGTCTTAGTGTTTAAAAACTAAAGCAAGAGTTAGACTTCAGGTGAAGGGAAGTGGGAGCTCTGGAGTGGGAGTCGGTATCCTCCTGCCTAGCCACAAATTTAGGTACTAAATTTAAGATTAGCCAATAGTTTTCTATGCACTGTATCAGGGTAAAGAATTAAAATTGCTCCTATTTGCACAATCTATATTAAAAACATTTATCTCATCTCATTTCACCAAAATTTTGTTGTAGTGGGAAGGATGTTTTTTCACATAAGAAATCTTCATTACATAAACATAGTTAGTAGATTAGTAGTTATTATTCAAAATTTGCATTTTTGTTTTGTTAATATTTAAGTAATTTAGTTTGGTTAACATCTCAACATTCAAAATTAGTGACAGTGATTTCATTTGATTTTCTGCAAGTTTCTTGTTAAAATTTATCATAGCTAACTTACACCTTCCCCGTGGGATCGATATTTGGAGCTTAAATAGAAAGTCCATTATTACTTGATAACGATACGTATACTTCAATAAGTATCCCAATATTTCAATATAGTAGTTGCACTCTTTTTTGCTTCGAAGATATGTTTTTTTACTTTTCATATCAACTTACTTTTCATATAAGGATTAAGTTTTTGGCATTGTAGTGGTGTCAACTTCATAAATCCTTACATACAAACTATTCGGGATCAAGTTTTTGGAGCCCTTGTCGGGGACGGTAACGATTAAATTTAATTTAATTAAATTAAATAGTTTTGATAAATTAGGAAATTTAGAGAATATATATATACTATACAAATATATAAAAAAAACAAAAAAAAGAAAATATATAAAAAAAATAAAAAAAAAGAAAATATATAAAAAATCCAAAAAGAAATTTAATTAAGATTGTATTTTAAAAGAAATTTTACCTTACTTGCTTTATTTATTTATACAAAATATTGGATCTATTGGATTTGAAGGTTTAGTACCTTACGATTTAGAATTAGAACGTACTATTAGAAAAATTTGAAAATAATAAAGAGAAACTAAGAATTTGAGAAATGTCAAATAATATAGAAAATCTAATAAATGAAAACCGACAAAGTCTTTTAAAAGATGATGCAAATCCGACAGCAGATGAACTATGAACTTCATTTAACTTACTTCATTTAACTTTTCAAAATCCTGATGTTACTGTTAATTCATTTGAGCTTAAACCTGCTATTTTCCAAATGGTACAAAATAATCAGCTTGTAGGATCACCTACTGAAGATCGTAACTTACATCTTACTAGTTTTCTTGAAATTTGTGCTACATTTCAATATGACAGAGTGTCTAATGATGTTGTTAGGCTTAGAATTTTTCCTTTTCCATTAAGGGATAAAGCCAAGGCTTGGTTAAATTCATTAGCACCCGGATCTATTAGAACTTGGGGAGAACTATCACAAAAATTCTTGGCTAAATATTTTCCACTCTCAAAAACCGCTAAGCTTAGAAATGATATTACATCTTTTTGTCAGTTTGAAGGGGAATCAATATATGAAGCCTGAGAAAGATTTAAGGATCCTCTTACAAAATGTTCACACCATACTTTGCCACATTGGTTAATAATTCATACATTTTACAATAGATTGGTAGGATCATTAAGATCTATTATAGATACTACTGCGGGTGGATCATTAATGTCAAAACCTTTTGATGAAGCATATTCTTTAATTGAAGAAATGGCTACTAAAAATTTTCAATGGCCCTCTGAAAGGGTAAATCCTAACCTAAGAGAGTAGCCAGTATTCATAATTCTGATGCAATGTCTATTTTGGCATCTTAAATTGTTGTTATTTCTAAAAAGATTGATCAAATAGGAGTAAATTATTCTCAAATACCCCCAATATTAGAGAAAAATTCACTAGGATATATTATTAATATTCAACAATCTTATGAAACTTTAAATGCTATAAATAATCTAAATAACAATCACTATTATAATTATTTTCACCCTGGATGGAAAAATCACCCTAATTTTAGTTGGAATAATTATAACAATTCGGTGATCCATCTAGAAATCTGAACAATCAAGTAAATCCTAATTATCAACCTTATTATCCTCCGGGATTTAACTCCAACCCTAACCCAAAAGTTAAGGAAAAGAAGTTGACGATTGAAGAAGTGATGTTGAATATGGGAAATCAAATACATAATCAAGGGGCTGCTTAGTTGGAATAATTATAATAATTTGGTGAATCCATCTGGAAATCTGAACAATCAAGAAAATCCTAATTTTTGACCTTATTGTCCTCCAGGATTTAACTCCAATCCTAACCCACAAGTTAAGGAAAAAAAGTTGGCAATGGAAGAAGTGATGTTGAATATGGGAAATCAAATACAGAATCAAGGGTCTGCTATTAGAAATATTGTAAATAAATTAGGACATATTGTGACTGCACTTAGTAATAGACCTTCTGAAATTCTTTCGAGTACTATGGAAGTTAATCCAAAAGATCAAAATAAAGAGCAAATTAAAGCTATTCAATTATAAAGTGGAAAAGAAATTGAAACAAGGATCCAAAAAAAAACTGAAGTTGATGATGAGAAGGAAGAAATGGAAAATGATCAATAGGAAAATGAACAAACACAGGTTCTTGTAGAAAAACAATTACCTCCGTTTCCTCAAAGACTGAAGCAGAAGAATAAAGATAAACAATTTACAAAATTTTTGGAAATCCTTAAGAAGTTAACGATAAATATTCCTTTTGTTGAAGCTTTGGAACAAATGCCAAGTTATGTGAAATTTATGAAGGATGTACTAAATAATAAAAGGAAGTTTACAGATCATGAGACCATTGTACTCAGTGAAGAGTGTAGTGCTATTATTCAGAAAAAGCTTCCTAAGAAATTAAAAGATCCTGGTAGCTTTACTATACCTTGCGCAATTGGTGAAAAGTTTAATGAAAAGGTTTTATGTGAATTAGGAGCGAGTATCAATCTTATGCCCCTATCGATCTTTAAACGTTTAGATTTGGGGGAAATTTTTCCTACTACTGTAACTCTTCAGTTAGATGACCAATCAATAACTTATCCAAAAGGAGTTATACAGAATGTACTAGTCAAAGTGGATAAATTTATTTTCCCTGTAGACTTTATAGTATTGAATATGGAGGAGGATAAAGAGATTCTTATTATTGAAGGGAGACCATTTCTTGCAACATGAAGAGCTGTAATAGATGTACAAAAAGGAGAATTAATAATGAGAGTTAATGATCAAGAAGTAAAATTTAATATAGCAAAAGCTATGAAATATCCTGCAAGAGAAAAAGATAATGAATGTTTCAAGATGGAAGTAGCTGAGTATTTAAGTAATGAACAGTTTAAGAAAGAATTAAAAGATAAATTTAAGCAAGGAGAAATTTTTTAAAATGAAGATGAAGTTAAAGAAGAAGATTTGGATTATATTCAAGGCAAAGTTGAAACGTTAGACTTGTTGTAAAATGAAAGTAAAAATATTGTTCCTTCAAGTAATAAACCACCTGAACTTGAATTAAAAATAGTACTTGCCCATTTAAAGTATGTATTTTTAGGAGAATCATCTACATTATTTGTTATTATTTCTTCCGATTTAACTGAAATTCAGGAAGAAAAGTTAATAGAAATGTTGAAAAAGTATAAAAGGGTTTTTGGATGGACTTTAGCAGATATTAAAAGAATTAGTCCTTCAATTTTTATGCACAGAATTTTATTAGGTGAACAATATGAACCTAAAGCTGATCCTCAGAGAAGATTATACCCGATAATGAAAGAAGTTATTAAAAAAGAGGTTTTAAAATGGTTAGATGTTAGAATTATATATCCTATTTCAGATAGTGTTTGGGTAAGCCCAATTCACTATGTTCCGAAGAAATGATGAGTGACTGTTGAAGAAAATAAGAAAAATGAATTAATACCAATAAGACAAGTAACTAGGTGGCAAATTTGCATTAACTATAGAAAAATAAATATGGCCACCAGAAAAGATCACTTTCCTTTACCCTTTCTAGCCAAATGTTGGATAGATTGGCAGGGAATAAGTAATATTATTTTTAGATGGATATATCGGTTATCACAAAATTCCAATTGCCCTAGAAGATCAAGAGAAAATAATATTTACAAGCCCATATGGAACATTTGCTTTTCATAGAATGCCTTTTGGACTATGCAATGCACCTGCAACATTTCAAAGATGTATGATGTCAATTTTTAGCAATTTTATAGAACATGGAATGGAAGTGTTTATGGACAATTTTTTCATATTTGGAACTTTGTTTGAATTATGCCTTAATAATTTAGAAAAAGTTCTAGAAGTATGTGAAAAATTCAATCTAGTATTAAATTGGGAAAAATTTCAATTTATGGTTGTAGGAGGTATTGTACTTGGGCATAAAATTTTTGAAAAAGGCATGGAAGTAGATCCTGCAAAAATCCAAGTTATAAAAAAAGTATCACCACCTATTAGTGTTAAAAGTGTGAAAAGTTTTCTAGGACATGCTAGTTTTTACAGGCGCTACATAAAAAATTTTTCAAAAATAACTAAGTCTTTATGCTAACTTTTAGAAAAAGATATAAAATTTGATTCTAATGAAGAATGCATAAAAGCATTTGAATTTTTAAAGAAAAAATTAGTCACTGCTCCTATAATAATACCACCTAACTGGGAAAAACTATTTGAAATAATGTGTGATGCTACTAATTATGCTATTGGTGTTGTATTATGACAAAGGCGCGACAAAGTTTTTAAGGTTATATATTATGCTAGCAAGACTCTAAATGAGGCTCAAATTATTTATACTACTACAGAAAGAGAGTTATTAGCGAGAGTTATTAGTATTAGCTATTGTTTATGCCTTTGATAAAGTTAGACCTTATTTAATTGGAACTAAATGTATAGTGCATATAGATCATTATGCTATTAAATATTTAATATAAAAGAAGGATGCTCAACCAATATTAATTAGATGGATACTTCTATTGCAAGAGTTTCATTTTACTGTAATTGATAGAAAGGGAAATGATAATCAAATAGCTGATCATTTGTTTAGAATAGAAATAGAAATATTAATTAATTTTGTAAATGAAATTTTAGAAAATTTCCCTGATGAACAATTATATAGTATTGATGAAATAGATGTACCGTGGTATGCTGATGTAGTGAATTATATTATAAGTGATATTCTACCACTTGATATAAAAAATCCACAATTAAAGAAGTTTATATATGATTCAAAAGATTATTTTTGGGATGACCCATATTTATATAAACAATGTAAAGATCTAATTGTTAGAAGATATGTGGCTTATGAAGAAACTCAACAGATAATTGAATGATACCATGATTTTAAATTTGGAGAACATTTCAGAACAAATAGAACTGCATATAAAATTTTACAAGCTGGATTTTATTGGCCTACTATTTTTAAATATGTTAATGAATATATTAAACCGTACGATAGATGTCTACGCGTCAGAAATATATCTAGAAGAAATGAAATGCCTCTAAATTACACATTGAAAGTTGAATTTTTTTATGCATGGGGATTAGATTTTATGGGACTGTTGACCTCACTTTTGGTTGAGGTCTAGAAACTTCTTCAGTAACCTAGGTTTAGCCATAGGATTTTCCTATTGACTAGTCTTAGAAAACTAGAAAAGGTACCCTCATCATTAGAAATTCAAAACTCTTCTCTTTACTCAACTTAAAGTTTCACATATTGATCTTAACTTCTAGCATTTAATAGGTAAGATCATTGTGAGAGGATTCAAGAGGAGTTCCTATAGGATTACTTGGCCTTAGGATTGACCCTGGGGGTTGGTTTGGAGTTAGGATACACAATATCCTCACAATATTCTAGCTAAAACCAATCCATAAGGACCCAAAATGAG
>NW_018224589.1:98055-101174 GCF_001263595.1 Phalaenopsis equestris | reverse complement strand
AATATAAACCCTATTTAATTCCTTATATTAAATAGGGGAACTTGTCGGCCAATACATTGGTTTCGCAGACCAAACGGATGTCATAACTTTCTTTAGTTTATTTGATCGAGCCTCCCTCTCAATTCTTGCGTTCCTCCTTCGGGATAGATACATGATTTGAGATAAAGTGCTCTTTCATCTAAACTATGAAAATTATGGGGTCAGTTTGTCTTCATCTTTTTCAAAACTAAATTTTTTAAAACGTCCTTCCGAAGCGGGCAACGGGATTTGAATTCCGATGACCGACAACTTCTTACGGGCAAATCCCACACCAAAAATAGTGCCGACAGGGACTATTTATGCCTTCATTTGGAAACTTATATATATATTACTTGTTGTTGATTATATGTCCAAATGTATTAAAGCTATTGTTGTACCTAGATGAGATGCTCGGAGTGTTTCTATATTTTTAATTAAGAATATTTTTATAAGATATTGAATGCCAATAATAATTATTACTAATGGAGGATCTCATTTCTGGAATAAGAGAATCAAAAATTTAATTAAGAAATATGATATTATGCATAAATTCCTTATTGCTTATCATCGTCAGACTAGAGATCTAGCAGAGATATCAAATCGTGAAATTAAATGCCTTTTAAAAAAACTGTAAATCCTTATACATTAGATTGGTCTGCTATACTTGACACAGCATTATGGGCATATAAAACTGCTTATAAGACTCCTATACGAATGTCTCCATATAGAATGATATTTGGAAAAACATGCCACTTACCTGTAGAATTAGAGCATAACGCATTTTTGGCTATTAAGGAATTTAATTTTAATCTAAAAGATGCTAGTGAGAAAAGATTATTGTAACTCAATGAACTTGAGGAGATTAGAAATGAAGCATATGGTAATGCAAAAATATATAAAGATAAAATGAAAATATGGCATGATAGGAAGATTATTCAGAAGAAATTTGAACATGGACAATAAGTTCTATTATATATTACAAGATTGAGATTGTTTCCAAGAAAACTAAAATCCATATGGTTAGGGCCATTTAAAGTAATTAAAGTCTATCATTATGGAACTGTTGTGATTAAAGATCTAACACTAGAAAGATATTTAAAGTTAATGGGAATCATTTGAAACACTATTATGAAGGGCACATACCTCAATTTAAACAAGTTTTACCCAACTAAACAAATGGTATGTCGGGCTGACAACATTAAACCAAGCATTTTATGGGAGGTAACCCATAATTATATGTTTATGTATTACTATTTAGTTTGTTAAGTGTCTTATATATTAGTAGATAATAATCCTACAAAATTACATTTATTATAATTAAGCCTAATATTGGTATTGGAAGAAAAGATGAGATTTAATTGAATGAAAAATAAAAAAAAATTGCAAAAATTTTGCCACTGGAACCGACAACGCCAGAATGGGTGCCAACGGTGCCCAAGGAAATTGATCTCAGCATCGGCAACGCCCCTCGAGAGTGTCGGTGGTGCCGAGGATGGTTGGACGGTTCTTGCAACTTTTGGCAGACTTTGACGGGATTTCGCTCGATAATAACTGTCGAGAGGTGTTTTTAAAGTCCTAAAAACTGCCTAGGACACCTAGAAACTTCCTATTTTTGGATTTCATGGCTTCCAATTCCAGAAATACTTCGAGGTATGGAGTTTTTAATAGAAGAAAGTTTATTAGTTTTGACGCGCAGAGATTATACAAAAAATTTATTACGAAGAAGAGATTGATCAAGGAAAGAGGATTTGTTAATTATGGGTTGATCAATCCAAGTGCTCCAGTTGACAAGATAATTCTGCAAAAGTGATGGAAAGTTCTGTATTACACTACTGCTGCGGTTGTTATACTTGTAGTGAAAGAGTTTTATGTGAATCTACATGAAATTACCCAAGGAATTGTTTTTGTTTCTTCGTACGAGGTAAAGCTGTACCATTTACTCCTGCAAGTATTAATGAATTGAATATGATAGAAAATATTTCAATCTGTCATTATGCAAATTTCATTCCTACGCAAGATTTGATGCAAGATATTTATAATTTTATGAGGGATGAAAGTGATATGTGAGAAGTACGAGATGAAGGATATATTAGTTTTCTTACTTCACCACTTAATCCAATTTTGAAACAATGGCATTTCTTTATTTGTGCAAGATTACTCCTTCCTATGAAGATCAGTAGAGTCACCAAGGAGAGTGTTATTTTAAACTACTGCATTCAAATGAAGAAACCTATTGATATTGGTTCAATTATATTTAAATTTGTGATGAGAATCATTATGAATGGGCCAATTTATGGACTTGGGCATCCTTCAACAATTTTTTTGATTTGCAGTCAATCCCAAGTGCCATATGAAAGTTAGGAAAAAGTTCTACTACCATGGGAGCCTATGATTCCTATTGATGATCTATACATTGGTAATGGAAATGAAGCCCTAAATCATAGATCGTTCTTCACATGCTACATCTCCAATAATGCCACCAGCAGTTGAAAGTTCGCTTGCTTTAGAGAAGAAATTGAAGAAAATTGAAAGAGAACTTTAGAGTATTACGAATGTAGTAGGATATCTCAAGTACCTTTTTGATCACCTAGATTGGAGAATGTAAGAAAATTTTAATCACACTGGAACTTTTGAAGTAGGATTAGATTGGATGTTTAAAGGAAAGGGGTGGATCGAAGAAAATTTGACAGATCAATTTTCGTACTGATCCTTCTACAACATATATGTTCATTACCAATCTATGAGAGATATTAGAAGAGGTGAAAGCTCTGAAGGTGAGGCTGAATGATTAAAGATTGTGAACTCTTTACTTGCTTAAAAATATTTGTGTTTTAGTGTAATTGTATGGATTTGGTTAGGTTTGATTTGGTTTGATTTTGCTTTAGAATTTTGAACTTTGACTATGTGTACAGTTTTGTGTCAGTGTTTAGTGTTGTGGCTTGATTTTGACGCTGATTCATTATTAGTTTGTTTAATAGATATGAATTTGTGAAATGTGTTTATAAAAAGTGTATTTTCATATATAAAAGATAGTTTGTTGTTGTTTGTGAAAATGATTGTTTGTGAAATGTGTATTTATAAATTTAGATAAAAATTTGTGT
>NW_018224589.1:93932-97967 GCF_001263595.1 Phalaenopsis equestris | reverse complement strand
AAATCAAATTAGGTAATTTCGGGCCTTCAGCGCCAACGGCGCTGGAATTGGCACCGACGTCGTCCTCAACCCGAGAGCAACAAATTAACCCTTAACGATTTTCACTGCAAACCTCCATTTTTACCAATACCTTCAACCATCGGTTTTCACACCTAGGGCTTGATTTTGGGTGGATTTAAGCCAATTTAGAGGCAAAGGAACTTTGGATTTCATCTTCTCTAGGTAAGAGCTACACTTTAAACTAAAATTCTTTAATTTTTACCAAGGATTTTTCTCACATTACCTAGATCCAAAATTTTTGGATTTTTTTTTAGAAGTTTTGAGAAAATGCTTTGGTGAAGAACTCTTACTTAGTGGATTTAAGTTTAAAGTAGTTTACATTTTGATTTTTGGAATTTTTTTGATTTATTCAGAATTTTTCAATTTTTTCTAGATTTCCTATGGCACCTAAATTGAGCAAAAGAAAAGTAGAATATGAAAAGATATAAAAAGCAAAGATTTGTTAGCTTTAGAGCCAATGCTCGATTTCATAGTTTGCAAGAAAATAAAAAAGTAATTTAGGACCGACGTTTTAAAAATCTGAGAGGAGAAGTTGAACGATTGATTATTTCCCGGCAATGGGAAAACTTCTGTTATTTTACTATCCATGTGATAGCTAGGATTGTAATGGAATTTTATGCCAACCTTCCTAATGCTTCTGGTGATTTTATTTTTGTTTAGGGTGGAGTTTACTCCAAGAAAAATAAATGAGTTTTATCAATTACAAGATGTTTATTGATGCTAGTATCATTCATTCTCTGCTATAAATGATGCCTTAAATGAGATTATTTCTTTTCTGACAGGTGAGAAAGGGGCTTGGAAAGTAAAGAATGGAGTTAAAGTCAACTTTCTCCTTTCTATGTTAAATGTGGTATCTAAGGCATGACATTATTTTATTTCTGGGAGGATGACTCCAACAAACCATCATAGTGAAGTGACCAAAGATAGAGCCATCCTGAACTACTGTATTCAGCAAGTGATGGATATAAATGTAGGTTCTATCATTTATATGAACACTCGATCTATTGCTCTGGAAGAGACCACTGGTGGATTGACGCACCCTGCTCTGATTTACACACTTTGTGAGCATGCAGGAGTTGATTTCAGAGCCTCAGAGACTGATTGGGCCTGCCATTATCAATACTTAAGAGTCCCATGTTGATTGGAGATCTGGAAGACAGGCCAGGGATATTTCTTATACTTCTAGAACCCCTAGTGAGCCTATTTCAAGTGACCCCAGCAACAGGGAGTTGTTGTACCAGATGATGATTCAATAAGGGGATATTTTTAGGATGGATCATAGGATGCAGAATATGAAGGCTAGAAATGCTCACACTGATGATCTGATTTGCCAAAAATTTGAATATGATGCTACTTATGATGATGCTTTAGTAAGATATCTTAGGGGTGACCATATAGTTCAATTCCCTATTCACCTTACTTATAATCCATATTCGTAGCAAAAGTTAGACGTTGATGATGAGGAAGATAATGACTAGTGGTCTATTTTGTTTGTTTGTTTATGTTTGTAATGTGTGATTGTATTGTTTGTGTTGTGATGTTGTTGAGACTTTGTTTGTTATGTTATGTTAAACTGTAATGTGGAATATTGTTTTCATTTTTAGAATTTAGTTTAGTTCTGTTCTTATTTTCAGCACTTTGTTATGTATTGTGATTAGCTCTTTCTCAGCAAATTTTATATGTATTATGTGCAATTTAATGTTTTTAGCCTTGTAGTTTTCATATTAGCACCTACAACATTTCAAAATTTATCTTCAAAAATCAGAATCTCCAACAGGTATGAATTTTTTTTTTTTTTATTAATGCTTTCTTTTACCCTTCATTTTTAAAGTTCTTTATGTAAAAATCTTTTAAAAAATTTAAGTTTGGGAGTGAGAAGAAATATCATTATTAGAAAAGAACTTAATTTTATTTGTCCTCACTTAACTATATTTTTAAAATTTTAAATTTAACATGACCTTTGGTATTAGGAGTTAACTTTGGATAACTATATTTATGTTTCGAATTATATAGCAAATTTAAGAAAAAATTTTCAATAATAAAGTTTAATTTTAGGGGCTAAGATATTTGGTAAAAGAGAATAAGACTATGTTTTTTTATTTTTAGTAATAGAAATTTGTATTTTTGAAGTACTAAAAATCTTAAAGAGGTTCATGTAGAAAGAAAAGAATTAAACTTTATGAAATCTTTAAGTTAATATAAATTTGTTAAGTGAAAAAATGTAAAAAGTTTTTAACTTTAAGAAGAGGATGGGGGATTTTGTAGTTGAGAAGTTACTTGAGGACAAGTAACGTGTAAGTTTGGGGAATTTTGATACAACGAAAATATATGCATTTTTAGACCCATATTTTATACTCATTTTTGGTGATATTGCATTTTAATGGAAGGTATTTTAATTTTTTATTGCAGGTTGTTGATTTTTAGGCCTTAAAACAAAACAAAGCAAAAACGATGAAATTTAGAGTCAAAATTAAGTTTTTGAAGAAATGCTCAGTGTCGAGGTCAACACCGATGGCGCAAAACAATTTAATGCTTGCAATTTTTAATCAGCGCTAGACCAGCGTCGACGTCACCAAAGGCGGTACAGACCCCATTTCTAGAAGGTTTGATGTATTTGGATGATTTGTTGTAGAGTTTTTGGAGTCAGCTCTTGGAGAACCAACCTTAGGCTTTATTTGAGGCTGAATTTCATCAAAAAATGGGCTCCTCTACATTTTTCACTCCTTTACATTCATTTTTCGCTTTACATCATTCCATTCCACTACCATGTTAGAGTCAATTAGTGATTTTGCTCTCATAGTTTAGAGTTTTTGTGGTGAGATTTAGTGTGAAACTTTCCGTAAGAGTGTTGGTGAACGAGAAAAGTGAGAGAATTCTTCTTCCCGCATTTCTAAGGAAAGGCTACAAAGGATTTGTTTTTAGAAAGAGTTTCAGATAAGTTTGTTTGTTTATTTAGTGTTGTATGAACTTTATTTTATATATGAAATTTGTGTTTTGTAGTATCTTTCTCATGAAGTCTGAGTAGTTCCCTCCATCTTTCCCCCTACTCTGAGATATGATGAAATGAAGAGATAAAATGAATGTGCCCTAATTTAAATATAGAATAAATTGTGATGATTTTTTAACTCCGAACTTAATTAACTTTTCAGTCTGGCCAATTGATTTGTTAAAATATGTTGTGAAACATATGATTCGGAAAATGGAGTATGAGTTCTACAACAAAGTGATGATCACATTTGATTTCTTGAAGGAGAAATTCATTCATGAAATTAAGTGTAAATAAAAAGGGAAATATTCTTTGTTGGGTGTAAAATTGGAGAATCTTTAGAGTGACAGACCAAAATTCCCAATTTGGTCTTAGTTTTTAAAAACTAAAGCGAGAGTTAGCCTTCAACTGAAGGGAAGTGGGAGCTCTGGAGTAGGAATCGGTATCCTCCTAGTCTAGCCACGAATTTAGGGACTAAACCTAAGATTAGCCAATGAGCTTCTATGCATTGTATCAGGGTAGAGAATTAAAATTGCTCCTATTTGGCACAATCCATATTAAAAACATTTGTCTCATCTCATTTAACCAAAATAATATTGTAGTGGGAAGGTGTTGACCTCACTTTTGGTTGAGGTCTAGAAATTTCCTTAGTAGCCTAGGTCTAGCCATAAGACTTTCCTACTGACTAGTCTTAGAAAACTAGAAAAGGTACCCTCACCATTAGAAACTCAAAACTCTTCTCTTTACTCAACTTGAAGTTCCACATATTGGTTCTAACCTCTAGCACTTAGTAGGTAAGATCATTATGAGGGAACTCAAGGAGAGTTCCTATAGGGCTACTTGGCCTTAGGATTGACCCTGGGTGTTGGTTTGGAACTAAGGTATACAATACCCTCACCATACCCCACAATACCCTGGTTAAATGACCAAATCACATCAATTGGACTTATAACCATGCCAATTGGCCCAAAGAAATGTTGTATTTGCTT
>NW_018224589.1:90518-92898 GCF_001263595.1 Phalaenopsis equestris | reverse complement strand
CTATGGTGCCATTTTTACTGCTCATTATAAGCTTTAACCATGACCCAACCCTTGGTTAACCACTTTAACCCAAGCTAAAGCCCAAAATCGTGAGCCCCCACATGGCCGATACCCAAATTCATGCCAAGAAGCCACCTCAGCCCAAATTGAGCTGAGAGCTCCTCTGCTTAACACCTAAGCAGTGAGGCTAACCCCTCAATTGGCCAGCTAAGCTTCCCCTTGGCCAATTTCTATAAAATGCCCCCCACGGCCATGAATAGTGTAGTAAGACAAATTTTTCACCAAGGCCTCCCAAACTCCTCAGAGAACTTCTAAAATAGCCTCTACACCTTCAAACTACACAGCACCAAACTTAAAACAAATTGGCTCTACACCTTCACAATAGTGAAGGAAGCCAAACCCCCATCAATTCCCCCTCTGAAATAGCCTCTACCATAGCTCTCAACCAACACCCAAAATTGGTTGTGGTCGAAATCATATATAGGCCTTACACCAGAGCCAAAGGCTTCATCCCTAAGCTCTTTGGGACCCAGCGAAGGTATGAAGAATCTCTGATTGAGGCCAAATCTCTCGGAGAAAACGTATAACCTCACTCACTCTCCTTAGCCTTCGCGAGCTCTCCATTTATGATGGCTTGATTTCATAGTATGTTTACCATATAGATGTGTTCGTCTCTTCAAGACGAACAATTTAAAAAAAATCATCAAAATCCATTAAGAAACGAGAGAGATATTAAGGTTTTAAGATGAACGGCTCTCGGTTAAGGACATCGGGGACGATGAACGGATGTCGTCCATTCTCGCGTGTATTGAATGGATGGCGGAGATCAAGCCGAATGATCCTCTGGAACGATATGTCGGCCGCGTGGCAAATGACTCAGAAGGCGGTGTCGAATAGAAGTGCGCCGCATGGCTGTTTGACGGATCCGATGATCCAGCCAGCCGGTGGTTTGAATAAATAAATAGGGGGATTTAATAAACTTAGAAAATAGCCCATAAACTTCAAAAATCCATATCTTTGCATAGAAAATTCATAAAAGTAAAATAAAAATATCATCTTGCTCACTGAACAGAGGAGAATTATATGGAATTATTTTCACATTAATTTGACGCATAAATTATTTTTAAAAAATGAATTAAAAATAAATTAGTGTTAGGGGTTTTTCATTTCTCCATTCATATTGGATTATCACCTTGACCCCAAATTTTTATATATTGTAGCCTCTATCTGGGTGCACAAATTGAATATTTTTTCAAAGACATAGAAGATCTCTAGACAGAGATATTAATTTTCTAAGTTTTTATACATTTTATATTTAAATAATTATAGAAAATTTTATGTGGCTTAGAAAATTCTAAAAAAATTCATGTAAGTTTCCTACGGCAAGAGTAGTCTTAGGAAATAATTTCATGATTTTTAAAAATCAAAACATCACTGTTTTGAGCAAACCTTAATTTTCTTAAAACATTTAATTTGAAGCATACAGAGACTAAATTCACTTAATTTTTGTTCTTTGTTGTGTCCCATGAGTCAGAAAACTTACCATAAAAATTTCAAATCATTTGGAGATCATTTAATTTTTTTAATTGATTTTTAAAAGTGATCATCAAATTTGAAACTTAAAAGATTTTTAAAAATCAAAATATAACTCCAAAAATTATGAAACATAGTTTTTTGAGTTCTCTGATATCAGGGGGATTTAATAAAAATTAAAATCTATTTAAAATAAAAACTTAATTTTTAGGTTATTTTTAATTATTTTTAATAATTAAAAAAATAATAAAAAAATCATAAAATGTTAAACTCATGGAAATGTTCCAAATTATTTCCTAAACACATAGGAATCATTGGAATATTTTTCCAAGGTCTAAAAATAAAGATATCTATTTTTAAACCTTAAAATGATTTTTAAGGCTTAAAAATAGAATTTTCACCAAAATAATTCTGAAAAATCAAATAAAATTAAAAATAAATACAAATTAAATTTATCTAGGTTCTCTAACCTTAGAGAGATTTTTAAAAAATAAAAAATCTATTTTTCAACACTTAAAATATTTTATATTTATTAAAGTCCCCAAAACTTTAATTAATTTTAATAAATCACACAAAAATCAAAAAATTATGAACTTTTGGCCAAATGACTTTTTGGTCTAGGGCTATCTCACATAAAAATTTCAAGTGATTGGGAGTTGTCTTTATCAATTTTTTGGAATTTTCCTTGAAAATGCACATTTTTGCATGAAAATAATTATATAAATCAAATAAAATTGTGAAAATTCACATTTTCTCCTCTGATGTCTTAATTGACTTATCAGCAAGGTTACATAAAAATTTCAAAGTCATTTGACTTAAATTTGACAAATTATGAAAGTTTGGACCC
>NW_018224589.1:54974-88356 GCF_001263595.1 Phalaenopsis equestris | reverse complement strand
TTGTGTTCATCCTTTAGGATAGGTACTGGATTTGAGGTAAAGCGCTCTTTCATTTAAACTATGAAAATTATGAGGCAGTTTGACTTCATCTTTTTCAAAACTAAAATTTTTTAAAAAAACGTCCTTCCGAAGCGGGCAACGGGATTTCAATTCCGATGACGGACAGCTTCTTATGGGCAAACCCCACACCAAAAAAAGTGCCGACAGAAGGATGCTTTTTCACATAAGAAATCTTCATTACATAAACATAGTTAGTAGATTAGTAGTTATTATTCAAAATTTGCATTTCCGTTTTGCTAATAGTTAAGCTATTTAGTTTGGTTAATATCTTAACATTCGAAATTAATGACAGTGATTTTGTTTGATTTTCTGTAAATCTCCTGTTAAAATTTATCATTGCTAACTTACACATTCCCCGTGGGATCGATATTTGGGGCTTAAATAGAAAGTCCATTATTACTTCATAACGATACATATACTTACGTAGAATCCTATTATTAATTGCCTATAATTATTTATATTTTACACAACTTACTTTTCATATAAGGATTAAGTTTTTGGCACTGTAGTGGTGTCAACTTCATAAATCCTTATATGAAAAAAATTCAGGATCACTTGGAAAGATGGAAAGTGCTTAAAGAGAATTTCTAGGGATTTGCTTGGGAAGGAATGTGAGATAAGTTGTGTCTTTTATTTCTTTTTTTTGTAAACTTGTTTTTAGATATGAAATTCGTGTTTTTTTGTTTCCTTCTCATGAATTATAAGTAGTCTTCTTTATCCTTCTCCCTACTCTGAGATATGGTTTTGTGAGATATGGTTTTGTGAAAAATTGATTTTATTTTATACAGTTTTAAATGTCAATAATTTGTGATTATTTGAACTCCAATCTTCATTTACTTTTCAATCTTGTTAATTGAAATATTAAAATTTGTTGAGAAACATATGATCCAAGAGGGCTATGATTTCTAAAGCATTGTGAGAGTCACATTCAATTCCATGGGTGAAAATGTAATCCATGGGGATGAGTGCAAATAAATAGGAAATTATACTTTTTTGGATGCAAAATTGGGGATTTTAAGGTGACAGATTAAAATCCCCAATTTGGTCCAGTTGATTGGCAACTGATGCGATATTGTTAGCCCTCAGACAAGGAACAAAAGAACCAAGGGGGGGCCCAAGAGTGAGAGCCGGTATCCTCCCAACCTAACTACGAAATTAGGGACTAAACTCTAGATTAGCTGGTTCTTCATGTTTTTGATATATATATATATATAGAAGATTTTAATTTCTTCACAATACATATACTCATTATAAAGAGAATGGATGCTTTCTTAAATTTGAACTCTTCGTCACAAAAACTTTGTTTAGTTTTTTTAAACTTTACTTTTGAAGTTTAGTAAATAGTTTAATTAACTTAGTTCTTTTAACTGTATTTTATTTAGCACACACTAAATTAATTTAGATCTAAATTTCATACTTAAAAATACTATTATTTTCAAATATATAAACACACTTATTAAACAAAACAGTAATATATAGATATATAGATTTATATATGGGTTGTCTCCCACATAGCACTTGGTTTAACGTCATCAGCCTGACATACCATTTGCTTAGTTGGGTTGACTTAATATTAAAACTTTTTTAAATTGTGGTATGTGTCCTTCATAATAATATTTCAACAATGGCCATTAACCTTAGATATCTTTCCAGTTTTAGGATCCTTAATAACAACAGTTCCATAATGATAGACTTTAATCACTTTAAATGGTTCTAACCATCTGAATTTTAGCTTTCCTGGAAATAATCACAATCTTGTATTATATAGTAGAACTACTTGCCCAGGTTCAAATTTCTTCTTAACAATTTTCCGACGATCATGCCATATTTTCATTTTATCCTTATAGATTTTTGCATTATCATATGATTCATTTCTAATCTCCTCAATTTCATTGAGTTACAATATTTTTTTCTCACCAGCAACTTTTGGATTAAAATAAAATTCCTTAATAGTCCAAAATGCTTTATGCTCCAATTCTACTGGTAAGAGGCATGTTTTTCTAAAAATAAGTCTGTATAGGGACATTTTTATAGCGACATTTCTATAGGAGTGTTATAAGCAGTTCTGTATGTCCATAATGCAGTATCTAATCTACCAGACCAATCCAACTTATAGGGATTTACAGCTTTTTTCTAAAATTCATTTTATTTTACGATTCAATATTTCTGCTAGCCCTCTAGTCTGAGGATGATAAGCAGTAGAAAATCTATGCATAATATCATATTTCTTTATTAATTTCTCAATTATCTTATTTCTAAAATAGGATCCTCCATCTGTAATAATTACTCTTGGCATTCCATATCTTGTAAAACTATTTCTATTTGAAAATTTAGAAACACTCCGAGCATCACATTTTGGTATAGCAATAGCTTCAATCCATTTTGACATATAATCAACAACAAGAAATATATATAAATTTTCAAATGAAGGCATAAATGGTCCTATAAAATCTAATCCCCACACATAAAAAATTTCAACTTTCAATGTGTAATTTAGAGGCATTTCGTTTCTTCTAGAATAATTTCCTACTCGCTGACATCGATCACATGTTTTAATATATTCATTAACATCTCTAAGAAGAGTAGGCCAATAAAATCTAGCTTGCAAAATTTTATAAGCAGTTCTATTTATTGAAAAATGTCCTCCAAATTCAAAATCATGATATCTTTCAATTATTTGTTGAGTTTCTTCATAAGGCACACGCCTTCTACTAATTAGATCTCTACATTTTTTATATAAATATGGGTAATCCCAAAAATAGAATTTTGAATCATATATGAATTTCTTTGAATGTTAATCCTTGATATTTGGTGGTAGAACATTCCACGGTGTATCTATTTCATAAATACTTTATAATTATTAAACAGGGAAATTTTCTAAAATTTCATTTGCAAAATTAGTTAATATTTCTTTTCTAGTCTAGATAAATGATCAGCTATTTGATTGTCATTTTTCTCTCTATCAACTATAGAAAAATCGAACTCGTGCAATAGAAGTATCCATTTACTTATGCTTAGTTTAGCATCTTTCTTTTGCATTAAGTATTTAATAGCAGAATGATTTGTATGTATTATACATTTAGTTCCAATTAAGTAAGGTCTAAATTTATCAAAGGCATGGACAACAGTTAATCACTCTCTTTCAATAGTAGTGTAGTTAATTTGAGCATCACTTAGAGTTTTACTAGTATAATATATTACTTTAAAAACTTTGTTGTACATTTGTCCTAACATAGCTCCAATAGCATAATCACTAGCATCGCACATTATTTCAAATAGTTTTTCCCAATCAGGTGATACTATTATAGGTGTAGTGATTAATTTTTCATTCAATAATTCAAATGCTTTTATGCATTACTAATTTCAAATGTTTATATGCATTCCTCATTAAAATCAAATTTTGTATCTTTTTCTAAAAGTTGGATAATGGCTTAGTTATTTTTAAAAAAATTCTTTATATAACGCCTATAGAGACCAACATGTCCTAGAAAACTTCTTACCCCTCTGACTGTAGTCGATGGTTGTAATTTTTCAATAACTTGAACTTTTGCATGATCTACTTCCATGTCATTTTCTAAAATTTTATGCCCAAATACAATTCCTCCTGCAACCATAAATTGATATTTTTCTCAATTTAGTACTATGTTGATTTTTTCACATAATTATAGAACTTTTTCTAAATTATTTAAGAATAATTCAAATGAAGTCCCCAACACAGAGAAATCATCCATAAATACTTTCATTCCATGCTCAGTCAAATTACTAAATATTGACATCTTACATCTTTGAAATGTTGTAGGCGTATTGATAGTCCAAAAGGCATTCTACGAAAAGCAAATGTTCCATAAGGGCTTGTAAATGTTGTCTTGTCTTGATCCTCAGGAGCAATTGGAATTTGACGATAACTGGTATATCCATCTAAAAAACGGTAAGATTTATTTCCAACCAATCTATCCAGCATTTAATCTAGAAAGGGTAAAAGGAAAGTGATCTTTCTTGGTGGTCAAGTTTAATTTTCTATAATCTATACAAATTTGCCAACCAATAACTTGTCTTATTGGAATTAATTCATTTTTTTTCATTTACTTCAACGGTCATTCCTCCTTTCTTTGGAACACAGTGAATTGGCTTACCTAAGCACTGTTTGAAATATGATATATAATTCCAGCATCTAACCATTTTAAAATTTATTTTTTAACAACTTCTTTCATTATTGGGTTGAATCTCCTCTGAGGATCAGCTTTAGGTTTGTATTGTTCATCAAATAAAATTCTGTGCATACAAATTGAAGGATTAATTCTTTTAATATCTGCTAAAGTCTATCCAAAAGCCTTTTTATATCTTTTTAACATTTCAATTAATTGTTGTTCTTTAATTTCAATTAAGTCTGAAGATACAATAATAGAAAATGTATATGAATCTCCTAAAAATACATATTTTAAATGAGCAGGTAATACTTTTAGTTCAAGTTCAGGTGGTTTAATACTTGAAGGAATAAGATTTTTATTATCATTTTCCAACAAATCAAAAGTTTCAAATTTGTTCTGAATATAATCTAAATTTTCTTCTTTTATTTCATCCTCACTTTCACTAAATTCTTGTTGCTTTAATTTTTCTTTAAACTCTTTCTTAAATTGCTCATGTAACTTCTATCAAGTAACTTCTATCCTAAAACATTCATTATTTTTTTTCTATTGCAGGATACTTCATAGCTTTTGCAATATTAAATTTTACTTTTTGATCATTAACTCTCATTACTAGTTCTCGTTTTTGCACATCTATCAGAGCTCTCCCTGTTGCAAGAATGGGTCTCCCAAAATAATAAGAATTTCTTTATCTTCCTCCATATCTAATACTATAAAGTCTACAGAGAAAATAAATTTATCCACTTTTACTAATATATCTTCAATAACTCCTTTAGTGCAAGTGATTGATCGATCAACTAACTAAAGAGTTAAAGTATTAGGGAAAATCTCTCCTAAATCTAAACGTTTAAAAATTGATAGAGGCATAAGATTGATACTTGCTCCTAAATCACATAAGACTTTTCCATAAAACTTTTCACCAATTGCACATGGTATAGTAAAACTACCAGGTAACTTTTCAGGAAGCTTTTTCTGGATAATAGCACTACGCACTTCACAAGTACAACAGTCTCATGATTTGCAAACTTCCTTTTCTTATTTATTATATCTTTCATAAATTTCACATAAATTGGCATTTGTTTCAAAGCCTCAATGAAAGGAATGTTTATCATTAACTTTTTAAAGATTTTCAAAAATTTTGTAAATTGTTTGTCTTCATTCTTCTGTTTTAGTCGTTGAGGAAACGGAGGTAATGGTTTTTTCTAAAAGAACTTGTGTTTGTTCATTTTCATTATGGTCACTTTCCATCTCTTTCTTCTCCTCATCAACTTTTGTTTCTCTTTGGATTCTTGTTTCAACCTGTTTTCCACTTTGTAATTGAATTGCTTTAATTTGTTCTTTATTTTGATCTTTGGGATTAAATTCCACCGTACTCAGAAGATTTCCTGAAGGCCCGTTACTAAGTGCAGTAGTAATATGTCCTAATTGATTTTCAATATTTCTAATAGCATCCCCTTGGTTTTGTATTTGATTTCCTATATTCAACATTACCTCTTCCAACGTTAACTTCTTTTCCTTATCTTGTGGGTTAGGGTTAGAATTAAATCTAGGAGGATTATAACGTCGATAATTAGGATTTCCTTGATTATTTAAATTTCCTGAGGTATTCATTGAGTTGTTATAATTATTCCAACTAAAATTAAGGTGAATTTTCCATCCAGGATTGTAATAATTAGATGAAGGATTGTTATTTCGATTATTAATAGCATTCAAAGTTTCATAAGATGATTAAATATCAATTATCTATCCTAGTGAATTTTCTTCTAAAACTAGTGGTATTTGAGAATAGTTCACTCGATTTGATCAATCTTTTTCGATATAGCAGCAATTTAAGATGCTAAAATAGACATTGCATCAAATTCATGAATACTAGCTACTCACTTAGGATTTACCCATTCAGAGGATCATTTAAAATTATTAATATTTATTTCTTCTATTAAAGAGTATGTTTCATCAAAAGCTTTTGACATTAAAGATCTATCTGCAGCAGCATCTTCAATAGAACTAAGTGATCCTACTAATCTATTGTAAAAAGTTTGAATTATTAAACAATATGGTAAAATATGGTGTGGACATTTTTTAAGGAGATCCATAAATCTTTCACAGGCTTCATATATCAATTCCCCTTCAAACTGACAAAAAGATGTAGTATCATTTTTAAGCTTAGCGGTTTTCGAGGGTGGAAAATATTTAGCCAAGAAATTTTGTGATAATTCTCCCCAAGTTCTGATAGATCCATGTGCTAATGAGTTTAACCAAGCTTTAGCTTTATCCCTTAATGAAAAAGGAAAAATTTTAAGCCTAACAGCCCATTAGACACTGCGTCATATTTAACAGTAGCACAAATCTCAAGAAAACTAGCAAGAAGTAAGTTAGGATCTTTAGTTGGTGTTTCTCCAAACTGATTATTTTGTACCATTTGGATAATAGCAGGTTTAAGCTGAAATGAATTAGCAACAACATCAGGATTTTGAATAGTTATGTGAAGTTCATCCGTTTTTGGATTAGCATAATCTTTTAAAGGTCTTTGTCGATTTTCATTTATTTGATTATCTAAATTATTCGCCATTTTGTTCAAAATTTTAATTTCATTTAGTTGTTTTCGAATTTTTCTAATAGCACGTTCTAATTCTTAATCGTAAGGTACTAAATCTTCAGATTTAATATTTCGCATAAACAAATATAAAATATATATATATATATCTTTTTTTTATTTTTGATTTTATATTTTTTTTATAGTTTGTATTTTGTGTTTTTTTTTCTAAATTTTCTAATTTACCAAATATATTTAATTTACCTTTACCTTCCCCGACAATGGCGCCAAAAACTTGATCACGGTTGAATATAGTTATATAAAATTTATAAAGTTGACTCCGCTTTATAACGATGTCAAAAATTTAATGTGGTATTTTAGTAATAATAATGTTAAACTCTTAAGATTGGGATTCTATTCAAGTATACGTATCGTTATTAAGTAATATAAAATTTTTTGTTTAAGTCTCAAATATCGATCCCACGGGGAAGATTTAAATTTAAAATGATAACCTAACTAAGAAATTCACAAAAATCAAACAAAATTATTGTCACTAATTTTGAATGTTTAAAATACTATTAAAGCTAAATTATTTACTACTAGCAGAACTTAAAAGCAGGTTTTAAAATTAATAACTACTAAACTATATTTATGTTATGAAATTTTCTAATATGAAAAAGCATCATTCCCACTACAATGAGTTTTTGGTGAAATGAGATGAGATAAATGGTTTAAATATGTATTGTCTCAAATAGAAGCAATTTTAATTCTCTACCTTGATTCAGTATTATAGAAAATCATTGATTAGTCTTATGTTTAGTCAGTGGCTAATCATTACCTAAATTTGTGGCTAAGCTAAGAGGATACTGACTCCCACTTTAGAGCTCCCACTTTCCTTCCCCTGAAGGCTTATTCTCACTTTAGTTTTTAAACACTTAAATCAAATTGGGGATTTTAGTCTGTCACCCTAGAAATCTCCAATTCTACACCCAACAAAGTATATTTCTCTATTTATTTGCACTTAATTCTATAAACGAAATACTCCTTCATGGACTTAAATGTGATTCTCACTCTGTTGTAGAACTCATACTCCATTTCCCGGATCATATTCATATGTTTCATAACATATTTTACCGGATCATATGTTTCATAACATATTTTAACAATTCAAATGGCCAGATTGAAAAGTAAATTAAGAGCGGAGTTGAATATTTTAAATTTTAACTTTGGCATTTTAACTTTGGCACATCCAAATTATATCTTCATTTTACCATATCTCAAAGTAAGGAGAAAGATAAAAGAAACTAGTCAGACTTCATGAGAAATATATAACAAAACACAAATTTCATATATAAAAGCAAATTTCATATATAAAAGAAAGAGAAAGTTCTTACAATAACAATAAACAAACAACACTTATCTAAAACTCTTTCTCAAAGCAAATCCCTTGTAGCCACTCTTAGGAAATGTAGGAAGAAGAAATATTTCACTTCTCTTCCTCTCCAACACTTCTTAGAGAAGAATTCACACTTAAACTTACCAAAAAACTCAAAAATATAGGAACAATAACTAACTAATGTTGTGGAATATAGGCGTGTGAAGATGAAAATTGATTGAGTGGAAGAATATGAAATGGTGTGAGGGGGGTTTTTGATCAAATTTTGGCCCTAAATAGAGCCTAGGTCAGTTCTCCAATAGATGCATTCAACAATTCTTCACAAAGCGCCCAAATTCATCAAATCTTCTAGAAACAGGGTTCCACCGACATAAGCGTCGTCGGCGCCCATCCTGGCGCTGTCGGCGCCAGTGCTCCGCTAATTAATTCCCAAGTCTCTGTCAAATGGCGTCGTCGGCGCTGACTCTTCTTCTATAGGTTTGTGCCATCTGACGTCCTTCTGGAGCTTTAGGTGCTGAGTAATTTTCCAAATCTCCATTTTTGCTCCAAATTCTATCATTTTTGCTTCAAGTCCCAAAAATTAACAATCTGCGAAAAAACATAAAAAATACCTTCCATTAAAGTGCAATATCACCAAAAATGGGTATAAAATATGGGTCTAAAAATGCATATATTTTGGGTGTATCAATGCCAACAATCACATCAAAATTCATGTCATCCACACTTCAAGCTGGTTGTCAGTCGAAAGCACTTCGCCTCATGAATCGTCAGAGATTGATAATCTCGCACATCAACCGCTAGGATGGCTATCTTAGCACATGATCAGTCACTTCTGATTTCAAGCCCAAAGGATGTGAACACTTCATTCACGTGCTCTTCGCCGCTCAAGCATGACTGAGATCTCTTTCATGTTTAGGGAAGCAGAACCATCCTTGTCAAAACCTAAGGAGATAAGAGTATGTGACAACATTCAACAAATAACCAATTCTTGTCAAGGACAAGCATCATTCATACCCAATATTCCCATCTGATTGAATACATCAAAAATCATGCAATGCTCACTTTTAGTTCCAAATACTGAAGTCGTTGGGTTGGGACAATGAATTGAGGTGCAACACTAGGGGGTTCAGCTCACTCGGTGGTCGTGCTTCCTTCAAAACAATGACAAGACCACAAAACTTGAGGTTGACTTGTCCTCCCCTTACAACATTAGTGATTAACACATTAGTTGCTCAAGAGACCTCCCATGAGGAAACACAAGATTCCTGATGGTCAGTCAACAAACGACATGATCATGTGTTTGAATGACACCTTATGAGACTCTATAGGAGGAGTCTTGAAGATCCTGGTAGCTTTTAGTTTCACTTTAGCATGCTACCTTGAGGATGCTTGCTTAATAGGGTGGAAAGGTTGACCTTGGTTGAGTCCTTAACATGAATCAGTGTGAGTTTCTCCATCTATAAAACCCTTGCAGGAGTAATGAGTTCTAGGAGTGACTTAAAAGTTTTACAAAAATTAGATGAGATTTTATCAAACTATTTATTGGAGTGTGAGGCTTAGAGCTCTAGAGTATTTAAAGCTTTTAACATTAAAATGTTTATGATTGATCTAGAGGTAATTATTAATCCAGATAACTCTCTCACGGTTACATCCCTATAAGATTCAAAGAAAGACACTCGTGGCATACTCACGGCCAATGAAAATCTCACCCTTATCAACAAGATTTATTTGTAAAGGCTCTTAAAAGAAAAACATGGTGGCTGACATAAAATCAAAAAAATAAAATATCCACATCCAATACTAAATCAATCTTGATCATTACAAATGAAAATATTTTTCCAAAACACAAAGACAACCGTGACATCATACCAAAGAGGCTTCGACGCATACATAATTAAGAATCATAAAAAAAAGGTCAAGATGATTGTCTCTAACAGCAACTACAAAAACATAGCCGACCAGCAGAAGCCTCCTTAAGAGAAATTTTTCACCATAAATGAATGGTTCATCACAAGGATACTCCAATTGTTATTGAAGGTGAAGTAACATAGTCTTCACTTCGTCCTAGTTTTGACATGTTCCAAGAGAAGCCTCCAAGTCGGCCTCTACTTTCTCTCCATGATAGCTCTTTCAAGTCCACAATGCCCTCCTCTGGGTCTATAATTGTATCTTATCGGTCTGACAGCTTGACTTCAACCCGCTCTGAGACACCACCAGACTTTAGCTTTTGGCACAAGGAGAGAACTACTCTATTTCAAGCGATCTGCGAAGGATAGTCGGATCAAATAGCAAATCCACAACACCATCTAAAAGGGTCACACAATGAGCAAATAATATAAGTCTCCTCAGTAGTTCCCTCGTTCTACAAGTCTGAAAGTATATCATTAAAACTCATTGCTAGATGGCTCCCTTTCAAAAACAAGAACAATATTAGATCTAATATCATCAAAACATTCACAAAACTAGTTGTGCTACCTCTCAACGTCAATCCATCAATGTCAAGTCTAGGCGCAGGAAGGGAAAGTACAATGTCAGCTTCAAGAAACTCTAGACCTCCTACCTCTATTTTTTATTAGATTCACTTGAATTAACTCCCTCAATGTGGAATGATTGAAAGGACAAAAATATCACAACAAGCACAAGACAGACAAAAAATAAAAATTTTGTAGATAGAGAGCATGACAATACACACCACTTATAACAGGAAGCATTGATTTCTAAAATTCTCTTACTAAGCTGTGAATCACGGTAAAACATGATTATCAATTATTATTATCTTATTCTACTTACAATTCCAAATAGAAGAAAAAAGAGATTCAAATACTAAACATGTATTGTATCATGAAACAAACATGCCTGATCGAGTCAACTACAACAAAGACAAAAGCAGCCCCAAACCAACATGATCAGTTACGGCCAAACAACAACATTAGTCGACCAAATTGAGTTGATCGACTTTCCATCAAGAGTTGAGAAAACATTGAAAGGCAAGCAAACCAAAAATCAACAAGGAGAGGGTGACTAAACTGGAGGGAAATGAACTCCATAGTCAAGTGACCACGCCCCAATCGCAAGCGATTGATTCAAAACTATAATATAAAACTAGCCGACAAATCAAGACACCCGAAAGAATTGACTAACCCAAAATGAATGTCCAACAACTAGCTGACAAAACCAGTACAAAACTAGTACTTATTATCAGGCAAATCATAGTCGGGGTCGGGCGACTTAAGCAAAATGGGAGCAAAGAAACATTTTATGTTGACCAAAAATTATTAGTTGAAGTAACAATTGTAGATGATCCCACCGGGGAACTTTTAGCGGAATTTTCTTTTATTTGAAATATAATGGTTCCCCCACGAGAGGGAGGGTTGAACTCCTATAAATAGAAGGTACTGCACACCAAAAAGAATGACCTTTTTCTATAGATTGTATTTAGAAATCTTCATCAAAATTCTAAGAATTTCTCCATAAAATTTATCATTTAATTTCATTGTGTTCATCCTACTCTTTGAATGTGATTCCAAGACAAATCTAAGTTCAACAAACAGCGTTGCATCATAGCCATTATTCAAATTTCCAGGCATAAAATTAAAATAGTAATAATAATAATCAAGGAATGCCAAGCATACCTTTTTGGAGTACATTGTAAATGATCCTGTAACTAAATATGAGACAACGACGGAAGCAAAGGAATTTCACACTTTCAAATAGTATTTTAGCAGTAGTTTCATCTGCCAAAAAGGGCACAAGCACACAAACGCACAAGCATTGCTGTACTTGTTAGGCATAGCCAGAAAGCAAAAGGTATACTGCGAATACGTTCGCATTTTTGCAGATTAAATGATGGACGAGGGACTTAATAAAATGTAGAAGGATCTATAGTATTAGAAAAGCAAAAATTAAGTTTTATCCCATCATTCATTTGATATAATTTAAATTCTATGTAGAAGACCTTGCAGCTGAAACTCAACAAAGATATTTAAAAAAAAAAAAAAAAAATCCTAAGATTTGGCACCATAAACATGGATCCTTTCCTCTATGTGTTTCTTGCAGGCTAGACATTCACCGCTAGAGGCGTCATTGCAGCCGTAACATAAAACCTGATGAGCGCATGGTAAGAAAACGACTGAGACTTCATCGTCCCTACAGAGCCAGCATAACCTGTGGTTGCTTTTATGGGACGATTCTTGTGGCACAGGAAGATAAATCTTGGGATAGGATTCCACAAAAACTTTTGGTGCGTCTGAATCTACTGCTTGAATCAGCCGGGCAGCTGCAGCTACTTCCCGATGCCTGGAGAGCTCCTCCTCTAATCTACGAATGTCGTCCTTATATCTCTGAAAATCAATTTCAATCTTTTGGCGCAATCCATCCTGCCTTCTCTTGCAGTTAGCTTCAGCGGCTTCCCTCACTCTGCGTTCCACTTCAAGGGCTGAAAGGGCTTCTTCCCTCTCCTTCAGTTCATGTCTCCACTTAATCTGCAAATCAAGCAAAATTAGAGCAATCGTAAACCATGGAACTAAGAAAGTCATCACATCATATTTTCCTTGAACAATATGACTACAAAAGAGAATTCTCTGAAAGGCTAATAGAAACTCAAGATCTTTAATCACAATAAATCACATGAATGAGAAGTCTTTGAAACCAAACGAGATGCAATATTGAGGATCATGTCAAATGGGTATCAAACCCATCGGACTGGTTTAACTGCAAGTTTAGCACTTACTCATAGAAGTCCCCAACTCCAATTTAAAACATTTTCGAAACACTAATTACAGGTTACAGAAGAAAATCCAACAAGTTCATGCATTTTGGCAGACAATATTCCAAGAAACGTGATGTATAATATCATTTGAAAGGAACATAAGATGGTGCCAGAAAGTAATTGTAAGCTCTCAAAAAATATTAATGTTCTTATCAAACTTTTTAAGTTCTTTCACATCTACTTGGGCTGGACCTCAAATAGAATCATGTACAGAAAATGAATTTTTGTACACGTATGTCAACCTGACGCAAAAATTTCAGTGCTATCTTAGAAGTACGGGACAGAAATGACCAATTGCTGGAAAGCCTAAACGGCCTTTTAGAAAGCTCAACAGAAGTTCATGCAATCAAAAAAAGACTACTAGAAAATAAAAATTAAACCACAAAAGCTTCTAGAAAAAAAAAAGGAAAGAGCTCAAAAATTTTTCAAAGAGAATAAGGATCACCTCCACGGATAATATATACCAAATTCACACAAAAAGAATCAGGAGAATGACATGTAAGAAGAATTAAAACCCTGAAAATATAGAATCCAATGCTGATTAAAATTGTGATTATTAGATAAATAATAAGAATGACTGATAATATAAAAAAACTTTCTTTATTCTCATGACAAGTTATTCCATAAGGCTCAGCGGATAAACTTATTGGCAAGCTACGAAAAATCAATTCTATCAAAATATCAGTTGTCAAATTATAACTTACATTAAGTATTAATTTAACAATAACAGCGGGGTAACAAATTGACACAAAAAGAATCAGGAGAATGACATGGAAGAAGAATTAAAACCCTGAAAAAATAGAATCCAATGCTGATTAAAATGTGATTATTAGATAAATAATGAGAATGAAAAATGACATCGAAAAACTTTCTTTATTCTCATGGCAAGTTATTCCGTAAGGCTCGCAGGGCAAACTTATTGGCAAGGTACAAAAAATCAATTCTATCAAAATATCAGTTTGTAAAATAGTATTTTACATTAAGTATTGATTTAACAATATAACAGTCAAATTAAAGTGTAATTTAGATAATTAAGACTTAAGCATGTAAATAAATTTTTTGAATCATGAAAATATTCAATAAAATCTGAGAAAGTGACTTAAGCTAGTTCTCTTAGTTTTGGACTATAGCTTCAAATAAGCAATAAAATTTCATTTGGCATAGTTAAATTGTGTTATTGATTAAAGTAAATGGTTAATTTGTAGAATTATCTTCTAAAATGCAATAAAAATTGTAGTAGTTTGGCAAAAAAAACTTCTTCATAGTCCAAATAAAATATCAAGGCAGTAATAAGGAACGACAGGACTAAATCGGAACAGCTAAAGTGGCAGTAAGTTCTCATTCAAACATAAGCAGAACAAATTAAATTAAACGATGTACCCAAGCAAGGTTTTGCTGCACTATATTTAGTTTATACAAAAAATGTTAATATATCTCAAAGAAAAACCCATCTCTACTTCAAGCAAACTTGTCATTTTAACTAATAAAATACATTATCTCTAGCTTCAAACATTGAATTTTTGAAGAAAAATCTTTCTTTGCTGTCAAAGTTTCATTGCATATTAGAAAACTTCTAATTCTTTATTGTACACAAAATAAAATTACATGAAAGAAGTATTCAGCGATGCTATAAATAATAGGCAATAAAATGCATACAAAAACAAATTCCAAAACAATGCCTCTAGTTTTTTATCATATTTTGTTAACGAAGAATCCAAATTGAAACCTTTATGAAAGCACCAAACCACATTATCAAGTAGCATCCATCAAGTAATATCACACAACAAGAAACCGAGTAACTACCAATCAAAACACAACTGTGCCAGCTGTTTTCTAGGAGCTGCAATGGGTGTAGATGTTTTGAAGCATTAAAGGGAACAAATAGATCAAATAGGCTCTCCACAAAATTAGGCAAGGCAAGCAATGGCAATGCTACTCTATGATAACTAAAATCCTGGTTTGACTACTCTGGGCTAACCCAACCACATTGGGCTAGCAATTCTGAAATAAACCAATCACATTGGTTAAATGCCTTTTGCTTCACCTATGCACATTAGATAAAGAAAAACAAGAAGATAAAAATTCAGCCACACAATAAGCAACTCTTAAGTAGATTCATTAGGTGCCAGCTAGTTCACTTGATAAATGAAAGTTTTTAATACGTCTTGATTTTGATCCCCAGCCATGCCATAATAAATCTCATCTTGCAAACTTCGGTGTGGAAAAATAAAATAAAATGAAATAAATAATAGTAAATAAGTCAAATATTAGACCCATTTGAGTGCACAAGAGATACTACGAATCAGCATCCTCATCTACGGATGAAGTATTCAGACCATCCTAATTCAAAGATGAGCATTGCATTTCCCTTTGATCAAAATAGAAATGCCTAGTTAATATTAATCTCATTGGTATTCCCTTAGAGGAAAACGACAACATCAATCCTGTATAACCTCTTTATATAAGGAAGAGCATGTCTTAGAGCCATCATGTGGGTTGGGTCAGCTAATAAACCAAAACTTCTAAAAGCCTTAATTAGTTGGCTTAAATGGGTCAAGCATAATGATCTCAAAATAATCAATGATCTTATTTCTCAAGTAATTTTCAAATTAACAAAAATTTCATTTCCAATTCAATTACATCAGAATGGTTGTTGTGGTAAATTCATAGCCATCTCTCTAGGAGTTGATGTTCCAAGTAAAATAGTTTCGAGAAAAATACGATTGTAAAAAAGGCATTACCTAAATATTTCACACTCATTATGTGAGTGCCTGATAATTGGGCTCAACGTTTCTTATAAGTATTAAGTCCCGCTATTATTAACTATTTATCCCAATCATGAGAGAATACTTGCGCTTAGAGCTAGTCAATACGTGCTAAATATATGGCTTATATCAGCTACTTTGGTTTTAGGTTAAGAGAATTTAACACCCTTAGCTTAAATCGGACGACAAAGAGAATGATATGATGAGCTTGAGAAAGACCTCATTTATTCGTCATCTTGGGTTATCATAGTCAGTGTAGGCAGTTGATCCAACATAAGTAGAAAAAATCTTGAAACAACAATAGATTGTGCCATCCACAAGGACTTTATAGATCTTGGTTGGATGTCTATTTAAAAAAATAAATTTATGTATACCTTGTTTGATAGTGCTTGCCCAATCAATTGTGCTCTATAATTCACCACTCAAGAGATTTAGGTCATTGAAAAAATTGTAAGTTTTGATCTTGACTATAATTTAATAGTGTCATTTTGCAATGAACTACGAAAGAGAAGATCTCCCATTACAGCTATATCTTAGTCGATAGCAACATAATTGCCCGTTTAGAAAACAGATCGCATAATTACAAGTATAAGAATTTTTTAGAGTAACCGTAAATATAAATTTGATATAATAATAGCTCTTTATGAGCAAAAGTCATCTCAATTTTATTATCCTCGATGGTTGAAGCAAAAAAGTGAAAAGAATATTGCAATTTAAGATTAAGTAGCAAGTTTCATTAGAAATTTATATTTTATACTTAAAATTTGGGTACTTTTATTTTGATTAGAACTTGAAATAATTCGCATAAAGATTTAAGGGGAATTTTGAAAATAAGATTATATCTAGTTGAGATTCAATTTAATCACGCTATCATCTAAAAAATACTTGAATGATCTAATTTTTGTGACTTTGGATCATGTCAACTCTAAATGTTTGTTTACAATGGAACCGGTCCATAATTTGCATTATTTGAGTTTATTTAAATATTATTTAATGTCAAAAGATTAAGCCTACATACCATCATCTATGTGATATTTTCCCAAGCTTTTGCATTTTAAAAAAGAGTTTTATTTACTAAAGGCATTGAAAGATTTGTGCAAATGCAAAACAAAACATCTTTTACATGATTTGTGATCAAGTATTTGATTGAGAGTTTACTTGATTGCATCAAGAGCAGGGCTTAAAATTATTCTATAATTATTTTTTTTTAATTTATTGCTTGAATGTACCTCACAAGAGTCTAGTATTATCAACTCCAATCTTTGGGAAGTTGAGAATTGGACATGAAATGTAGAACTGAAAAACCTACCCTTAAGTAGAAAGGCCCATTCAAAAGTAATGTAGAAGGTTAAAAACTTGAATTTATACTTACAAGACTTTGTCAATTTTACAAAATGGTTATTCAATTTTCAAAAGGTTATATGATTCTAAGAGTAGGATACAATAAAATTACCTTATTTTTAATAATGAGAAGCATTCTCTCACTTAAATCATAAGGATTTAGCGCATTTGTCAAAGCACATGTGAGAAATTTATTATGATTGCATTATTTTTGAGGCATTATATTTAAGTTTAAAGTTGCATCATGTAGCAAGACTAGAAGTTTGGTAAACTTAATTATTTGTACAAATGTGTTGTCACTAAGAAGTTCCCAACCAGTCCTTTTTAACTTCCATGTTTTGTTGTTTTCAGTTCTTTTAATGTGGCATGTAGCATATCTTCAAGTGTTTGTTGTCTTAGTTTTACAATCTTATTTACATTTATCATCATTTTAATGTGATATCGGGTTTGAAGAATCTTTTCATATTGTAGTTTTCAAATCCCATAATTTAAAATTTTGGCATTCTCTGATGTCTCCCTACATTGGAGAATCTATAAAGAATGCAAAGACTTTCCACAAAGCTGGAAAACGTGAGCATAATCAGTGCATTGGTCATCACAATCAAGCATCTTTAAACCTTCTATACTGTATTAAAAGAAAAAAAACTATAAATATTTAGATACCAGCGCAAAAAAAAACCCAAGGGCTTCCCAGTCACATTCAAATAGTTTTTTTTTTCAATTTGTCCAACCACATTTGAATAACACGCAAAAATGCTCATGTTGTAGTATGATGAGCTTTCCTTGCATTTTCCATTGCACGATAAATGGTGTTGACAACTAGCTATGGGGAGATTGAAGAGACACAATATCTAAGGTTTCTTTGTTTTATCCCCTTTTTATTATCTTATTTTTCTTTTTTTGTATTATTACTATTATTATTATTTTTGTTTTATCATTATTATTATTATTATTATTATTACGTGTGTGGCTATATATGTATGGATGTACATATATGTACGTACGTACATATGTATGTATGTATCTACATACCTACATACATATATATATATATATATATATATATATATATATAAAGAGAGAGAGAGAATAGCTGAAAGGAGTTGCAAGGGTGGTCATTGACAACCGTTGAAGATGATAGGCCAGAGAATGGTATGATCACTTGTGGGGATTGTAACGTGAAGAAGTAAAGAGGCAAGAAACCTTAGCCTTGCAGAAAAATTTGAATGTTGGCAACCAACTGATGAATATAGTGGCACTAGGAATTCTTGGGTCATCTCTATTAGAACGTTTTGATAGCAGAGTGTCTACGTTAATTTAGTAAGGGGTATAAATGTATTTTAGATTTGGTAGAAATAGACAATTGAAGAGATTGAAGATTACAAGCGATAGCATAAGTTGGGAATTTGATGTAAGCTGCCAATGAGTTGTAATCAGTGAAAATGGAATTAGAAAATTTGGTAGTGACGATACAACATTTTGGAGGTGAAAGACGAGCTGTGAGCCACACATAGCTAAAGAAGAAAGTGGTGAGACAATGGACTTGAGAAGGTTAGAGCTTGAACACATGACCATGAAGATTAGATAGAGGAGCAATAGTTGGCAATAACCTATTTAATAACAAGATTTACACATGATCTAACTGAAATAATGTTAAACAACAAAACAACAAACTTAAATCCTCCAGTTCTTGAAATCCAATTTCTCCCTTATTTATTCCTCTCAAATCTATGCGTCTCGCAGAACCTTCTCCTCCCTCATTTGTCAATGGTTCCATCAACGCCTCTTTCAAAAAGCTTCAATTCAAAAATTCTCTACTTCTTTGTGGTCAAAAGTTTTAGAATCTAGGTATAAGAAAGGCTAGAGGAATGGGTGTTTTTTTTATGCCTAGAGAGAGTCATAGCAGTCACAACTTGGTGAGCTAGACTAAAGGCATAAGAAGGTGAGATTGAGGGTGAGCCCAAGAAAGGGACAGTCCAGAAATTCTATAGAAAATCAAGAGGATGGAGTTAGATTTAGATTTTATTTATTTATTTATTTATTTCTTGAAAGGGCCAAACAAGATAAGCAGGGATTAATGAAAAATTGTAGGAATCAATAAAAAAATTGGGCAAGCAGAAAAATTTAAAAGGAACATTTATAATTAGAAATTAATAAGAAATAAAATTAATGTATACATTAACACCTCGTGCAATATCCCATTTCTCACACAACACAACCTTCAATTCAACGTACATGATGTATTTGTCAAAATCCTCTGGTAGGCAAACCATATAAAACTGGTCATTTTTTTAGAAATATTAGCATTCCAGACGAGTTAGTGCAATCTGTTTTGCAAAATAGACAACGATTATGTGACTTAGATTCGAATCAAAGAATTTTGGACTTGATTTCATGGCGTGGTCTTTGATGTCCTTCGTTATCACCTTGTTTCATCAAATCGGTTGTGAGGCATCTTTTTTTATAATTGTGATGCTTTAGATACAATTCATTTTATGAAATAAAAAATTAAGCAATTTTTTATTTCAATGACAAATTTCAAACCAAAATTTTCATAACTCATCCTACATCATTATCTTCTCATTTGATTTGATCAAATATGGAGCATAGAGGTTAAGAAATGCTCTCCAATAAATAATTGCATGCAGATAAAAGAACTAAACATTGTTCTGTGCATAATGGAATTGAAAATGATGATTTCATTTTTAGAAATTTTGAAACTTAAAAGGTCTCTTCTATCCTAACTTTGTACTTTACAGGACTTTAGAAAATAAATTGACTTGATTTGTCTTTATAAACTTACCAAGGGAATGACATTGTCTCATGTCATATACTAAATAAAGGATGCATACTAGTGACTTAACCCTCATAGTTTGCGTTAAGTTTTAGCAGAGAGCTCAATGCTCCAATAGCCTTATTGACCATAAAATTCATTTAATTTAACATCAGGCTTTGGCAAACTTGGAATAATTTCTTCAACACTAGGCTTATTTATTTTGTCGGGCTTGTTGAAAAGGAATTTCACTCTTTTTTTATGCTCTTCAAAATTATTATAGGAATTATATATTTTGAACTTCATAATGATACAAAATTCATTAGAATTAAATGAAAATATGACAATCAATAGGAAGCAATGGACAAAAAGGATTCCCGTAGATGACCCCGCTTAGTGGGTAAAGGTTTTTCGTTGTTGTTGTTGTTGTTGTTCATAATGATACAACATTTAGCTTGATGCTTTCTTGAGCAAGGATTATTCCTTCAATTTTTCCTTGAACTATTAACCACCAAAAAAGGTCTCCTTAGTTTGAGTCGATTGAAATTTCAAGTAGAATAGGCTAAGAACTTGCATCTCTTGTTATCAGATAGATAAAACAGGAGAGGTGCATCTTTTACTACGGCTATTTTTATGGCTTATTGAGCAAGGAAAATTATTAGCAACTTCACGCATGTATGATCTTAAAGCTTGATATTAAAAAGGGTCTTTGACACTATTAGTTGGGATTTTATCATTAACATTTTGTGTGCTCGTGGTTTCCACCATAATTTCATTTCCTTAATTCAACGGTGGCTTCTGAATAATCACTACAGTGTGATGGTTAATGACAATTCTTATGGCTTCTACTCTGCTCAGAGAGGCATTAAGCAAGGGGACCCCCTATCTCCTACCATTTTCATCATCACTTTTGATTATTTCTCTCGTCTTTTAAATAAGATGCAGCTTAACAAGTCGTACACTCATTTCCATCATAAATCCACGGTTCTTGTTAGTCATCTTGCTTACGCGGACGATGCTATTCTTTTTGCTAATGCCAGTAAAACCTCCATTAAGATGTTGATGCGGGTTCTTGAGGAATTTCAACAAGCTTAGGGGTTACAATTTAACAAAGGAAAATATAATTTTTTCTTTGAGAAGAATGTTAAAAGCTCTGTTGCATCTTGGGCTATTTCTTTTACTGACTTTCAATTTGCCTCTCTTCCTCTCAAGTATCTTGGGGTCAATCTGTTGAGGGGGCGTAAGAGACAAACCCAATTAGATGAGGTTGTTGATAGGATTAAAAATAAAACTGATGATTGGAGGAATATCTTTCTTTCTAATGGGGGTCGCCTCACTTTGCTTAAAAGTGTTTTATTTATATTTAGCATTCCTTTGTAATTAGCATTCCTTTGTAAGCCTTGCAAATTCTTAATCTCAAGAAGAGCACTCAACTCTCACTTAAGAGGCTTTTTAATCGATTTCTTTAATCGGATGGTTATTTTAATAAGCATTGGAATTCTTTTCACAAATTTTGCAAGCCTATTTCTGTTGGGGGGTTAGGCCTTAAAAGCCTCAATCAAATCTCTACTATTAATATATGCAAACTTTGGTTTAAATTTCGCTCCAATGATTCCTTATGGGCTAAATTCCTTTTTCATAAATATTGTTCTTATCATCATCCAACTGTTGTGCAATGGAAAATTGGTGACTCTAGAATTTGGAAAGTCATTCTTAAAGCAAGAACTCTAGCGCGTAACTTTATATTTTGGGACGTTGGTGAGGGCAATATTTCGGTTTGGCATGATCAATGGGGTTTGAATGACAATCTAATGTTGCGGCATGATACCCTGAATGATTTAATTATTTCTTTCTAATATTTGGCTTCAAGGTAATTGGGATGTCAATAAGTTAAATGAACTTTTCAGTTCTCATGAGGTGACTAACATTGCTAAATTTACCATAAAGAATACTATAAAAGATTCTCCTTTATGGAAATCTACAGCTGCTTTATCCCCTACCAAAATGCTTTATAATAATATCTATCCCTATATAATATCTATCCCTAATAATATCTATCCCTATAGTGTTTGGAGGTGGAGTAATGCTATTTGGAACAAGCTTATCTCTCCTTCTATATCCTTTTTCTTATGGAGATTTTTTCTTTTTTTTCTTCCTTTGGATGATATTTTGAAGCTTAAAGGTTTGAAAATGGTGTCCCAATGTTATTTTTGTAAAAAGGATTCTGAAACGGTAGCGCATCTATTTTTTCTTTGTCCTTTTGCTGCTGATATTTGGAATATGTTGGGTAACCATTTCAATATAAAATGGTCTTTCTCTTCTTCTATTGAAGACTATCTTTATATTTGGAAAAATGTTATTTCTGTGGATAAAAATTTGCATTGGTTTCCCCTTGTTTTTCTTTGGTTCATCTGGGTGGCGCGGAATGAGGCTAAAAATGGTAACAATTTGTTTGCTCCTTCTATTACTGTCTATAATATTTTGGCTCATTTCAAACGGGTCTGTCATTCCCTATCTTTGTCGGGTGATATTACGTAGTCTAAAGTGGGTAGGATGGTCATCTTCAGATCGCAACCCCCACCTACGGACTGGGTTAAATTTAATATGGATGGCAGTTGGATTTCCAGCGCGGCTGGTGCGGGTGGGGTCCTTCGGAATCATTTTGGACAGTGTCTTTATTATTTTGCTTCTCCAATTTGTGTCGCCTCTCTTTTGGAGGCTGAAAGTTGGGCTTTTCTTTTAGCTGTTCAGGTTGGGACTCGCATTAAATTTTCTAAAATCATATTTGAGACGGATTCACAAACGCTTATAGATGAGTTCTACAATATTGCTATGCCTCGGTGGGATTTGCTTGCTAATATGAATCGAATTCGTGATTCTATTCATAAATACAATTTAGTTTTTCATTTGTCTTTCATCTACAGAAAATGTAACTCTCCTGTTAATTGGTTAGCCCATTTGGCCAGAAATTCTATAAATGTTAGCTGTGGCAGTTTATCCATGCCGCATCTTCGCACTCTCCTGAATGGTGATCTGCTTGATTCTCCTTACCTTAGATGTTAAGGCCTGGCTTTGCAATTGGTTTTTTTGTTATGGGAAGGAATAGTGTTTTTTTATTATTCATTATATGGCATTCTCCTTTCACAATTAATTTCGGTTTGGCTGGAGTTCCTGGGGGATGCTCTCAATGTTTTACATTTATACCTTTTTCTCCTTATTTGGTTTTGGCTTTATTTTTGGAAGCAATTGGATAAGGTCATTTGGATTTGGATTAGCTCTTCCTGGGGGATGTTTTCATTTTATTACACTTATACCACCATTTCTATATTTACTTATTGGCTATGTTGCTGGAAGCTTTTTTGGTTATGGATGTGTGGTTATAGCATGGATTTGGCTAAGGCTTTTTGGACTTCTTGGGGGATGCAGTCTTTATTTTTCATTTATACCACCATCTACTTATTTGATTTTGGTTATGAAGCACAATTGGATATGGCCATTTGGATTTGGTGTGGTTTAGCTCTTCCTGGGAGATGTTTTCACTGTTTCACATTCATACCACCATCTATATATTTAGTTATTTGGCTATGTTTCTGGAGTAGCTCTAATGAGTGGATTAGAACTTTGGTCGTTTGTAATTTTTTCATTAGTTCTGCTATTGCCGTTGGAAGCATTATATCAAGGCTAACTTTTATTTATGGGTTTACAATTTTTTGGCTCGAGCCCCGACTGATCTTTGTTGTTATTTTGTTGATGTTGTCGAGGCAATTTATAAGGCTTTTATGGCTGCAAGTCGACATTTTTAAGGCATTTATTGCAATGACTTCCAGGCGGTGTGAATTTTTCTTTTGCGCAGGAAAGGATTGGCTGGAGCTGCTTGAACCTTATCTTTTTTGGGTCACGTGTTTTTTGGTTGTGATGTACCTTTCGTTATTTCCTTACTTTTTTGCATCGCGTTGTACTGTGAATTTTGAAACCCCTAGGATTATAATGTATTTTTGTTTCTTTAGCTGGGGATCCACTGTCCCTCCATCATTTTGTAACAATTTTGTGTTTTAACGCGTAAGAAGCCACGAGTTGCTCTTTTATTAATATATATATATATACAGCTTGTCCTACCTATACAGCAAAATAAACATTTTATAGGTTAATTAATGAACATATTCTAAGAACTTTTCGCCACCAAATAAAGTTTATAAGTTTCAACTTGGCAACAAGATAGAATAATAATCTTGAATTTTCATAATTTTTTACTTAGCTTTTGATATAACAAATAAATCTAACAAAAAATGAAAAGAAAAACTTTTCAAAGACGTCATAGAAAAACGGAGTTCCAAAAATGTGTTTGGCTCTTTCATTTTTGGTCAAACTTATAAAATATAGTTAATTTTTTTATGAGACACTGTAGAAAAATTCCACCTTCATTTAAGAACTTCAAAATCTAATTTTAATGTAAAGTCATCATTGTTAATTACATCTCCTTAGCATGTGCAAATTTTCAATTAAAGTTAGTTCATATATGCTAGATATATAGCTTATAGAAGCAATAGCTTTAATTTTAGATTGAAAAAATTTACTTCATTTAGCTTAAAAAGAATCATATGGGGAATAATGATGAATTTGATCATGATCAAATGGTTCTGATATAACTTGTTGTTGTCAGTCTTAGTATTTTAGTGAAAGAAGATAATCAACTCAACCTGGTTGAATAATCTTCATTAACAGCCATGAGTTTATCATCCCAACAAACCTAATGGATTACAGATAGATATTTGTCTAAAAGAATAATTTTAAATTGTTGTTAGCTAACAAAAGACTTTTTCATCACTCAAAAAACTTGGGTCATATAATACCTTGCAGCATTTGATCATCAACATAACTTAATGAAATCATACTATAGTAAGTCATTCAATAAGAGGGCCTCAATCGTAACTATAAATTTTCTGTTCCAATTGGCGTTAAAATAACTCAATAAGAAATCATATTTGGTTGTGATGTACCTTTCAAGTGTTAGCTACCTTATTTTACAAATATATTCCCATTTATCTTTATTTTGTCACAGTATAGTCCTCAAAAGGATTTTTCATTCTATTCTTTTAATCTATTATCACCAAAAATTTAAGAAACCTCCCAATTACTCATCACGCATATGATACATCTAAGAAGAGTGCGAAACCTTTCTGCATACATAAAGAAACATGCATGGACGGCATCTGGGAAGCCAGGGTTTGTTACACCTAAGATTCAATAAGAGTGTGTAAAGGTCTTGGATAATTGCAGAAAAATGCACGGTAGGATTTTCCCATTCCATTGGAACAAGCAAATGAATACTTATTTTTTAAATTTCATGTTGTATTGAAACAATGGGCAAAGGTACTTATGTTACAGCTGGATAAGCATGCTTCGTATTTTATCTCCTTTTCAAGAAGTTTGTCGACAAGTGAAACTGAACTTATATACAATTTCTTTTTTTTCTTTGTTTTTTTTTTCTTTTTTTCTCTTTTTTTTCCTTTTTTCACTTTTCTTCTTTCTATATATTTTTTAATTATGTATATATAGAGAGAGAAAGAGAAGTGCAATGCAAGAGATGTTGGAAGTGTTATTGTTAGCAATTATTGAAAATGATTGGGTATATTTGGACACCACTGAGGGCAGGTCAAGAAGATAAATGATTTAGGGCTCGTCGTATTTCGGGGAACGGTTTCATTAGCTTTTCGTGTAGGCATCATAAGGCGAAGTGAATTAGCACGGGGGCTATATATTGCTACAAATTTGATGTTGGCAACATGTTAATGAATGTAATGGCTCTAGGAAGAGCTAGGCTTGATTTATTAGAGATTTAATTAGAGGACAAGTAGTACAATGATTTAGTGAAAGGTGGTCTTTGATGTTGAAATTGGTGAAGATTGGTGAAGTGAGGAGATGGAAGATTGGAAATGACACAAGGAGTTTAACACAGCCTGAAAAATGGAGTTGATTATATCAGCAGTGTTGAAGCAACGATTTGGAGCTGGACGACGACCTGTGAGACAGAAATGGCCAAATGAAGTAGTGTTGAGGAGCTGAAGTTGAGAAGATTACAGCCTGATACAAAACAGGAGAGATAACAAGGATCAACGGCGGTTAGTAAGTTGCTTAGCCCCATAATTTTAGCATAATTTAACATAAATCATATAAAAACACAACCTCAACTAATGTAGAACCTAAACTTCCATTTTTTCCCCTTTTGTTTCCTTAAATCAATGCCTCAGAAAACCCTCTTATTCAGATATCATTGGTTCCATCGACCCCTATTTTAAAGAGATCATTTTTACCACATCTCAATGTCTTTATATTTTAAGATTTCAAAATCTCGATAGGAGAAAAATATAGAAGGTTTTTTTTTTAATAAGTGAGGCATGACAGACTCAAGAAGAAAGTTTAAGGAGTTGTCACTCGGTGATGAGACTAAAGAAGTAGTTGAGGGAGAAATGATATGCGATCCCATGCAATGGTCGCCGAGCATGTCAAGCTAAGAGCAACAGGAAGATAGGGTATTCATTTTTTTCTGAAAGAAGCACATGGGACAAAATAGGACAGGTATTATGAGACTTTGACACTAAATTCATCAGACTCAATAGAGATACAGTGCAAATAGAGGTATCAAATTGGGTTATCAGGTCAATTTTGGGACTCATCCAGAATCGACCGGATCTGAAACTATTTGACCTCGACTCACTCAAAAAATAAACGGGTTAGAAAGTCTAACCTGGACACAAACTGCCTTCAATACGGCTGACCCGAACCCAACATGTATAACCCGTTTAACATAAGACATAACAAATATTAGGGTCAAAAATCAAATGAGTTAGAATTTTAGACCAAAATTTGTCTCAAACTTAAATCAAATCAAACCCTAACATAAATTATTTTGGTCGGGTTCGAGTCGGGTTCACACGTCAAGTCAACTTTTGACACCGCCATGAGCAAATCATAGAGTTTGAAAGGAAATTTACCTTTCTTTTTAAATTAATTTTAAAAATAAATAAATGTAAAATCAATATTGACACTTCATGCAATTTCTTATTTCTAAAGAGCCTACAATTTTGTGTCATTGCCTCATGTGTGGGTAGGTATTTTGAAGTCTTCTCATGTGACGATTCAGAGAATATAAGTATTATTTGTGTAATTTCATTGTTTCAAACATGTTGGCACATTTTTTCATAAAACAAGGAATGATTAGATGATTTTGATTGCAATCAAGATATTTTCACATTTTCATTGTGTTCAATCAAATAGACCATGCAATTATTATATTAATAAATTCAATTACTCAAATGCATCAGCGTAACCCCTATTGTAAAACAAACAAAATTTCAGTGAATTTTAATTTGTTAAGTTCATTTCAAACTAATGTTTTGTAATACCACGTTCGTCCTTCATCATCTGTGATTAGTTTTCATACAAAGCAGTTATAAAGGTCGACAGTTGGGTTACTTGCAAACCACCAACACCCTTGTACACCTTTGTAGATGGAAACTAATAATCTTGTTTGTTGGAATCATATCAAGTATAACAATAGTGTAAACCATTTATTCATTTCATATCAATCACTTAAACCCTTTTTTATAAAATATTTTTTAAGTATTATTAGAATTACATTAACAATAGTGTAAACCATTTATTCATTTCATATCAATCACTTAAACCATTTTTTATAAGATTTAAACCATTTTTTATAAGATAATTTTAAGTATTTTTTAGAAGTACATTCAAATAATGTTAACCTCGCTAATGCACTCACATTTAGATTGTAAACATTCTATAACACATGGAATGACATCTTATAGTTAAATATTTCTTTTTATGTTCGCACATTTATCTTTTTGTATTAGAAATAAAATATGTCATAAATATAAACAAATCAAAAAAGGATGTTCTTATAAACATCATTGTCATATCAATAATCACATATGTAGAGCCCAACACCATCACTTGAACTCAACTAAAAGATTAAAGTTAATTTGAAATCGACTTTGAAATAGAATAAACTTCTAAGCTAGTTTCTATTTGAGAAATACTATTCTTTAAATAGGCCTAAACAAGCCCTAGTAGACAACTTGCCAAATCTCATTATAAATTTTGGCTAGCACAAAACTATGAAGGGCTTTGGTGGCATCCTTTAATCATCTTAAGCAATTTGGGTACTTCATTTAATGCATTTAGCTAATATACTAGAGTTATAATCATACTTTGCTTTTTAAAAAGGCATTTTTTGTTTTCTTTAAAATGTGTATTGAAAATCATGAACTCATCATCACACCCTATTTATGACTTGATGAGCACAAGGAACCTACTAATGATACCTAACTTAATAAGAGTTCGATAATTTTATCTTATACAATAAAGCAATAAAATAACAATAATATTTGCCTAGCTATAAGAATCCTAATCCCACTTTATTTTCTTTTATTGGGCATTATTGTTAAAGCTTTTCTTTTCACGGTATTATAAATGGGAGAGTATTGTAAGACAAATGAGTTCCATCCAATTCCAATTGTCTAATGCAAACTAGTTGAATCACCATATCACTCTCTCCATCATTCCTTCATCGACCAATACTTGACTTTGACAACACAAAAAAGGTTATACAAGTGTTCCAAGTACCAAAGCAGCAATCAAGATATCCTCATCTACCAAGTCAGATGTTTACATTGTATCTCTCAAATCCTTCTCTTGGATTTCTTCAATTCTAAATTTTTTAGTATCACCATGGACTACCAAAAGTGTATCATACTCTTTTGTTAACTTAAACCATATTCTATGTCGATTGAATTATGAATCATTCCAAATAACTCATAAAGTTTTACGGACTCCATCATATTAACTCCATTTTATACTAAGGGTTTATTTTGTTTGATGTTATTTCGATAATATTGAAATCTAGGTAAAAATTTTATTTTTTAGATGTTGTGGGCTTGATTTAAAATCATCATATTTTAATAAAAAAAAATTACTTACAATAATTAATGGTGATCGAATTATTTTCCTTCCAGTTATTAAAATATTATGATCGAGGTAATCTAGACAGCATACAATTTAATGCTATTTATACTAGCTTAATCATAAATACTAATGCAATTTAGATTTAGGATTGAGGAAATCAAGACAACAAACAATTGAATGCTATGTATATTAGCTTACTCTTAAAGATATGTTATTTAGATTACCACAATGTGAGCTACAAGATTAAGCCAAACTTCATTTTATCATAAACAACATAGTATTTTTATTAAGGAAAAAAGTAAACCCAAAATGCCCCTAAATTTCTACTCCAATAGCAATGCAAACTACCTAAAACTTCTAATAATGCAAACTCTAATATATTAAATTTTTCGGCAAACCTAAAACTCATTGATCCACAGTTGGACTTCTGCACTCTTTAATTTCGATCAAGACGTTTATATTAGGAAAAACTCTCAAGAACCCTTAATTCCAATTTTGTTCTTATGACAAATCAGAATAAGATGTTGCCCATAAAGATAATGCACAATAACTGCTAGATATGGATACAACAAAGTATAAACAAGCAACCAAAAAATGCCTCTGAATTTTTACTCCAATAGCAACGCAAACTACTAAATACTTCTAATAATGCAAACTCTAATATATTAAATTTTCCAGCAAACCTAAAATTCATTGATCCAAACTTAAACTTCTCACTCATAAATTTAGATCAAGTCGTTTAGGTAAGGAGAAAACCTCAAGAACCCTTCATCCAAATTTTGTTCCTATGACAAATCGAAATTAGATGTTGCCTAAAGATAATCCAAAATTATGACTAGATATGGATACAACAAAGTATTTCTACAAGAAACCACAAAATCTCAAATCAAATAGAGCATTACCTAAACAACAAAGTTTGTTTAGAGGAAGCATCAACAAAAATATTACTAGCTCTTGTTGATCTTTCCAAAATAGCTCGACTTTTGTAAGAAATGAATCTGTCCAATCCTTAAAAAATGTTGTTATAACTAGCCCTATTCATCATGGGGAAAGGAAAAAAAAATAAGAGAATTAGAAGGGAATTTGGAAAAAAAAAAGACATTAAAGAAGAAAAGAAAACCTAGACTCAAAAAGTGCTAAAAGCTAATGCATACTCGCTCATTAAAAAAAATAAAACAATAGCTCCATTTATTTAGATCAAAGATCAATGGATACAAAAGGAACATTGTGTCAAACAAAAAATTTATACATGCATTTACACACAAAAAAGTCACTAGACCCAATGTCTCTGAGTGTTGGGATGCCAAAATTAATAAGCTAAAGCCTGATTTTGCTTTGTTTACATGCGAGAAAGTGAAAGAGACAAGCGTAAGAGTTGTAGTGTCGACAATTCATTGTGTGTGAGAGAAAGGAGTAAAAAGGAAGATAAGCAAAGAAGTCGTGTGATCCACCAGGATCAAAATAAAAAGAGTTCAAGGTGTACTAGAGAGGTGGTTGAGTTGAAAATGTGTCTTGTGAAACAAGGAATACAAGATGCATTAGTAAAATAGGAAGTGGACATAGAATGGGGTGTTAGAGCCGAAGAGAATCAAATAAAGCAGATAAGCCGGCTAAGGGAGAGTATCTTATGAAGTTGGGGAAAGACTTAAATAACGAGGGATGCAAGGACTTGGGGAAGATGTTGGACTTTGAAACCACAAGATGGCTAACAAGTGCAAGAGATGCCGGTGAGAGAAAAAGCAAAAGGGAAAAGTTGGGTGCAATTATGTAATATGTAGATTGTAGATGAGAGGGACCGCACAAGATCTACTATGGGAAATGTGCTAGACGATAAGCAGAGGTGTGTACGCTAGTGTAACATCATATAAAAAAATCTATTTAGTTCTTTACTAAAAATTATATTGCAAAGTGTTTGTTTATTTTTACTATCATTATATAAGAGAGAACAGTTTGCCCAAAAGGATTCCAATTACATAATTCAATTAAATCACCTTAATCCCTGTCTATTCTGCATAAGGTTCGAAATTCATGTTATTTAACATTTCAAATTAATATATCAAGATGTTTTACCTTGGGTTTCCTTTGGAGGATTATCTTATTCACTATTTAATCAATATTAGACAAATTATTGACCTTTAAAGGGGTCTATAAGTTCTAGTAAATCTTCCATAATTACTCCCCCGCTGATTACTATGTTTGTAGTCCACGTCTCCAACATATATCTAAACATCTAGCTAAAATCATTACTAGTCAAATAATTCAATCAAGAAAAGCAATGGTAAAACTACTCCACACACTCCCATTTTTTATTCAAAAGCTTTCTTATTGGAAGGTCTCCAAATCCCCTTATTGGAAGTTCAAATAATGTCATACCAAAAATATTAATTGATTCATTAGATGGTAAAGAAATGCAAAGAAATAAGCATTTCAACAGTAATGATGAAAAGCCATCTACATCCTTAAAATTCAGCTGTATAGGTCAAGTGCCCAAACTACAAAACCAACCAGCCTGAATAAGCGTTTGGACAAATAAGACGCGATTCTTTATTTGTTTTTGGTGAAAACCTGATAAAAAATATTCACATCAAAGCTTCATTGATTCTTTTGAAATATATATATAGTTAAATTTCCATACTTAACTGTTCTTTTTTTTGTTCTCAGTAGAATAATGAAGTCACAAATGTTAAACTCACCTCAGCTTGTTTTGTGGCCTCCTGCATTTCAGCCAACTGCTGCTGCACCAACAGAATCTTCTTCCTCTTTTCAGCAATCTCCTCTTGCAACTTTCCTTTCTGCTTTTCCCATGCCACTAGCTTCTTCAGGCACTTCTTCTCCCTCTTGGAAACCTCCATACACGCGGTAACCGACTCGGATGCACTTAGCTTTGATGCCTCCATTTCAGCCCTTATCTCAGCATTCTCGGTCTCCAGCTTCTTGACGACTGCATTGGCACGATCAACCTGCCCACTAGCCTTCTTTAGAGAGCTCTCCATTTCTGCAAGTCTCTTCATTGTTGATTCCTCCAGCACCTGCTTCCCCTTCACACTCCTCTGGTTCTCCTCCCGTTCCATTCTCAGCACCCTAAGCTCATGGAGGTCGCTGCTCAGCTTCCGAGCGGCCTGCATGGCCTTCTGTTGAGCCCATTCCTTCCTCTCATTGACCTGGCCTTCCAGCTCCCGGATCTGGCAAATAAGGTCCATGATCATCTCCTTCTTCTGGTCCTGCATCTCCTTATCTTGAAACTTGTCATCCTCAATTCTCATAACCTCCAAGCTTTTAAGTACTAACTGCACCAGGTCCTCTGTCTCTTCCTCCAAATGTTGCGGACTTTGCCTGCCCTGAATATTTAGCTCAGGACAATACTCAGTATTGTGTGGTTTTAGAACAGATTTCAGAAATGGTGTTGGTGAGTTTTGATGAAAACGCTTCACGTTTTCAGATGGATGGGCAGCAACACCATTGACAGATGGTGATTGGGTGTCAACAGAATCTTTACGACCCACCACAAACGGGAAAGCAGTGCCAGACGTTAAGACGGTGCCCACCGATTCAGGATTACCAGGAACCGAGAGGGAAGGGAGCTCAATGGAGCTTGCACGGCTAACATGTAGGCCGCTCATGAGGAGGCACCACATGGCCTCACCGCGTGAGAGGTCGGCGCGTATCTGCTGAAGAAGGCAAACCATTCCAGCAAGAGAATACTCCTCAAGATGGCGGAGGTCAGAGAAGGCGCCGGCAGGCGGATCCCTCTCGCCGGCGGTGGTGGCTGCTTCCGTGTTGAGGTAAGCAAGTGCATTCTGCATTATATTGGAGACGGCGTCCATTGAGCCGTAGCAATGGCCGTTGCAAAGAACAGCCCGAAGCGCTAGGGCATCGGCATAGCCAAGGGTGACCAAACGGGAGATAGCCTCCTTGTACAAGCAATCGAGGTTACTGATAACGATCTCCTCAAGCTGCTCCTCAGTACAGTAGCCCCATTCAGATTCATCAAATTCGTTAAAGTTAAGGTTAGGGCTAGGGTCAGAGCAGGGACCGAGATTAAGCTTTAGGCTTGGGTAGACGTAAGCGGCTGAGAGGGCAGGATCAGAGGAGGGGAAGGGGGTAGAGAATGCGGCGGGAGGAGGTTTGGGTGCTGTGGAGTCCGAAGGGAGCATCGGGGCCGACGCCAGCCGGGAAACGTGGCGCTTCCGGCCAACTGCAGTAGGACGGAGGGGCTTCTCACGAGCGCTGAGACCCATTGGAGTTGATCGGCCGAGCGACAGTAGTGGCGGGAAATCCTAGGCGAGCTGTGAGGTGGGCGGTGGGGCGGGGAGAAAAACGACGTCGGAGAGGAGTGTGAGTTTTTGGGGTGTTTTTTAGGTCTGATTATTAGGTGGGGCCACATGGCGGCTGTATGGATGTGTCTGTACAGCTGCTACAGCCGCGATATGCTGCTGTGATCGGTGTTTTCCGCACGTAATAATCGCTTGTTTTTTATAGTGTAGATATATATATATCTGTATATATGTATACATACATATATAATGTATATATATGTATACATACATATATGTGTATGTATATACATATATATATATATATATATATATATATGTGTATATATATATATATATATGTGT
>NW_018224589.1:40008-54584 GCF_001263595.1 Phalaenopsis equestris | reverse complement strand
TACATACATACATACATACATACATACACACATACATACATACATACATATATATGTGTGTGTGCACATATATATACATATATATATACACATATATATGTATATACATATATATATGTGTATATATAGATGTATATATATATATACATACATATATATACATATATACATACATATATATACATACATATATATACATATATACATACATACATACACATATATACATACATATATATATATGTTTATTTGTTTATTTATTTATTTAATTTTTTTTTTAATAAAAGAGCAACTTGTGGCTCCTTATTCATTAATAATAAAAGAATTACAAAATGCTAGAGAGAAAATGGATCCCAACTAAAAGCAAAAGAAAATATATTGAGGTCCTAGGAGTTCCATAATCCACATTACAACTCCATACAAAAAAAGAAAACTATAAAATAAAGGTATAGTATACTCAAATGTACATGTACCCCAAAAAGTATACCAAAAAGAAGAAGTATACCCAAAATTGACATGTACACCGAAGACCAAATCAGCAATTGTGGATAACAAAAAGAGAAGGAAAATGCTCTCGACGAAGCTTAATAACAACTATAGCATTGAATTTTTCCCCCAAAGACTTGCAAAATCACGCAAAGGTCCTGCAAAATAAGAAATACCACCCACTCCAACCAAAGACGCATAAAATCATAAATATTGATAATATTCTATATGAAATCCACACAGTCCACCAAAACAAATATGGTAATACAACTGAAATCAGTCTACATGACCTCCACGCCCAAATCTTGCTCCAAGGAATTAAAACAACCAAAAATCATACTGCAGGAATCTTCAGCCGAAATCCAAACCTCAAAAGCAAGCCAAAAAATGATGTAACTACCATCAAAATTGAATTTGCCCCAATCTAAAATTGGGGGTTGTCATCTAAAAAAGATGGCCTTCCTACCCAACCTAGACTTGCGGCCATACCCGATAAGCAGAGAACCCGACATGCTCGATGAAAGTGGTCAATAATATTAGAAATTGTAATAGAAGCAGCACACCTAGTAATGCCATGTTTAGCGTCATTTCTTGCTGCCCAAATGAACCAAAGAGCCACAAGAGAAAACTAAGACAACCTCTTATCAACATGAGTTGCATTACTCCAAATACTGAGAAAATCAGCAATGGAAGAGTAATTCAGCCATTTGATGGTAAAGTGATTGCCCAAAATATTCCAAGTATTCGTAGCAAAAGGGCAAAGAAAGAAAAGATGCATAATTGTTTCAGAATCCCTTTTACATAAATAGCATCGGGATGCCAATTTTAAACCTTTGAGCTTCAAAATATCATCCAAAGGTAACATTGTGAGAAAAAACCTCCACAAAAAGAAAGAAATGGATGGTGAAATGAGACGATTCCAAATAACATGCCCCCATCTCCAACCACTATACTGATAAAGGTTAGCAAAAAGCATTTTAGTAGGAGAAAGAGAACCAATAGATTTCCACATAGAACGGTCCTTAGTAGTAATCTTTAGAGGCATTTTAGATATCATAGTAACTTGCTCACCAAAAATAAGATTAAGTTTATTGACATCCCAATTATCATGAAGCCACAAATCCGAGTGAATCAAGTCATTTGAAAACCCATGTTGTAGAGGGAAAGTAAAAGTAAAATCCCCCTGACCACATTGATCATGCTATACCGAGATGTTGCCCTCACCGACATCCCAAAAAATGAATCTCGGAGCCATAGTTCTAGCTTTAATAATTGCTTTCCAAATCTTAGAGTCACCCACTTTCCAATTAACAAAAGTCGGATGATGTTTGGAACAATACTTTTGATGCAAAAAGTTAACCCATAAGGAGTCATTCAAACAAAATTTAAACCAAAACTTACACATATTAATCTCAGAGATTTGGTTAAAACTTTTAATGCCCAAACCACCAGCCTTCAAAGGTTTGCAAGCTTTATCAAAAGAAGATCAATGCTTCCTAGATTGACTTCCAGATAAAAGAAAATGATTAAAATCCTCTCTAAAGTTTGCTGAGTGCTCCTCTTAAGATTGAGAATTTGCAAAGCATACATAAGAATGCTAATTAAAACACTTTTGGGCAAGGTGAGACGACCTCTGTTAGAAAGGAAGATATTCCTCCAGTCCTCAAATTTGAACTTGATTTTCTCAACAACAACATCAAATTGAGTTTGCTTCCGACGACCCCTTAACAAATTAACACCAAGATACTTGAGAGGGAGAGTAGATGAGTGACACCCAGTGAAAGAAGTAGCCCAAGAAGCAACAGAGCGATTAACATACTTTCCAAAGTATATATTACATTTATCTCTACTAAAGATTAATTCAGAAGTTTGTTAGAACTCGTCGAGCACCTTCATCAACAACATAATAGTGTTTTTATCGACATTAGAAAAGAGGATAACATCATCCATATAAGCGAGGTGACTAACCAAAATCGTAGACTTATGATGAAAGTGCGTGTACAACTTTTTTTGCTACAATTCGTTGATCAAACGAGAGAAATAATCAAAAGAGATTATAAAAATCATCGGCGGAAGAGGATCACCTTGCTTAATGCCCCTATGAGCAGAAAAGAAACCATATGTATTACCATTAACCATAACACTGTAGTGATTATTATGTAGCCATCTTTTAATAAGAGAAATGAAGTTGTGATGGAAGCCACATGCATGCAGAATGTTGATAATGAAATCCCATTTGATCGTGTCAAAGGACTTTTTAATATCAAGCTTGATAATCATATTACCACTACGACATTTCTTATCGAGATCCTCAATAAGCTCTTAAGCAAGTAAGATATTATCAGCGATCTCATGACCTTTAACAAAAGGCGACTGTTGAGGCGAGATAATCTTGGTAAGAAGAGGTTGAAGTATGGAAAGCGTCAACTTACTCAAAACTTTAGAAATAAATGAAGTGAGGGAAATTGGTTGAAATTTGTCCCAGCTAGATTTATCAGCTCCTTTAGGAATGAGACTAATAACTGCAGAGGTAATGTATTTCCCAAGATCTTCCCCACGAAAGAAACTTTGAATAGCTGGAATAATTTCCCTTTTGATAATGTCCCAATAGAAGACATAGAAGGAGGCTGTAAAATCATCCGGCCTAGGAGCTTTGTTTGTATTAATATCTTTGAAAGCATTAAAATTTCCTGCTCTGTAGGAACTTCATGAAGGGAACAAGAGGAAAAATAATCCAGTTCACTATCAAAGAGAGAAGCATTAATCAGAAGAACCTGAGAATTGGTCATAAAGAGATCCATGAAATAATCAACCGCGCTTTTGCCAATATCTTCATCGTGAATAAGAAGACTTCCAGAAGGAGATTTAATTTTAAGGATAGTGGTTGTATTCCTCCTGTGCTTAATAGAAGCATGAAAGTACTTAGTGTTTTAGTCGACATTGGAAAAAATAGTGTCATTCACATTTTGTTGAAGAAAATCTTCCTCTAATGAGATAGCCTCCAAAAGATTAGAGTGAGCAGAGGCCAACTCATCAACAGGTGTGGGGAGCAAACAACCTCTTACTCAAGACTATCAACAATCCTTTGTGCCTCTTGGACCTTCCTATGAGCATTACCAAACACATTTAAATTCCATTTACACAATTATGTGGAAATCTTTTTATGAAGTTGCCACAAAATGTAATAAGGGTTATCTGCACACTCAATTTTCCACTCTTGTTTAATCAGATCCCAAAAAGAATCATGAGTTATCCATATATCAAGAAACTTAAAGTGATAAGAAACATGCTTAACGGTGAACGCAATCGAAAGAAGAATAGGGTTATGATCCGAGGCAGCGTGATTTAGATGAAGAACTCTAGAGACATGGAAATGGTTGAGGAAGTGTTGATTACCAAAAAAAATCCAACCTCTGGGCAAGGGTTCCATTCACCAAGTAAAAGGAGGACCCATAAAGCCCAGATCAGAGAGACCCGCTTTGTTGATATTTTCACAAAATTTATTAACCAAACTAGAATTACATCTCTCTCCACCTTTTCTTTCAGAAGGTGTCATATTCATATTAAAATCTCCCCCCACAAACCAGTTATCATGAATAGCATCCCCCATAAGAGCTAGTTTATGTCATAGATAGTATTTATCCTGAAGTAAAGAGCTAGCATACACAAAAGTGACCCACGCAGAGTAGATATCCTGCTTAAAATGAAGCAACACAAATTGTTCTTCATCCTCTAGAATAGTAAGATCAATGTTATGCTTCCAAAAAATCCAAATTTTATTATTTTTATTGAAAAACACTTTGTACTGCTTAAATATCCTGCAAATCCGGCCTTTGTTATTAGAGACAATAGGCTCAAGAATTGCAAAAATGGAAACATTGTGGACCCTACATAAATGTTTTAGCCTATTAAGGGAGGAAGGGTCCGCCATTCCCCTAATATTCCAGCACTGAATGTTAAACATCATTTCTCATGCGACCCCTCCTAGGACCTAGAAGAGGTGCTGACTTGTTCTCCATCTGAATGAGCTCTTTCATCAAGTATAATATTATCCATATGAAGATGAAAAAGTTCATTGTTGCGTTTACCTTTCTCCTGCTAGCTTTTTGAACCATCCATCTCTCTTCAATAGCATTTGTGGCTACTGAAATATCCACAACAGGAAAAAATTTATCATTTAAATAAATTGTGGAGTCGTTATCTAAGGGAAGCTTGCCTTCCTTCGCAATGGATGTAGAACCAACATAGTGTGGGTCCTTTTTAGCAATAATAAACCCCTCCAACTTCCTCCAGAATAGGAGAAATAGGATGATCCACATCCTCGACCACATTAGTAGGTAAATTATTAGCATTTCTCTCAATCACGATTTCAGTTTGAGGCCTATTATGGTTCATAAAACCATTACCTGCAACATTAATAGAAGATGCATCAGCCTTTGAATGAGTATTTAAGGGAACATTATCATTAACAACCAGAATTTCATTAAGTGGGGGCATCAAAGACATGTAACAGACGATAAAAATCTTTTCTAAGTTGAGGATGTTGACGATAACAAGGCGAGGGGGTGTGCCCAAAAATATGACAATGAGAACAGTATGGCGAGTGCCTTTTTATTTCAACTTTCTACCAATACCCATGATGTGTCGAACCAATCCAGATTTCATCACAAAAAGGAAGCGTAATATCACGTTCCACTAAAATACGGGCCTTAGAGGGGTGAGATAAATTCAGTTTAGGGCTAACCATTTTTAAAGCCTTAAACCCAACCCTACTTAACCTTGATCCCTTAACCATTTAGGAGACTCGTGTAGATGGTCCCCTAGACCCACTAGCCCTAGGCCCCACTAGCCCTAGGCTAACCTAGGCTAAGATTTAGCTAAGACCAGTACATGGAGGACCCAAAGTAGGGAATTCTATTGGTTCATGGGTCAAGTAGGGTAATTGACACCCCATATTTACTAAAATACCCAAGTTAGCCTTTTGGCCCCCAAATCTTCCCAAGTTATACCCCAAATCTGCCCAAGTTATAAAACTACCCTTGAAACCCCAATTTTGACCAAAATTCCCAAAATTACCCAAAACACCCAATTTTTTCCAAAAATCATCTCAACCCATTTGAAACCACCCAAATTGACCAAAACACCCTAAAATTTTCAAAATAACTAAAATACACCTGATTTTGCCAAAATTACCAAAATACCCTTGGTGACCCAAATTGTCCAAAAACTTTCAAAATCATTTCAAATGTTCCCAAAATCAAATTGAACCACTCCATTGAGCTCAATTTGACAAATTTGTCCTATTTTGACCAAAAGCCCCAAATTGCCTTTAAAGGCCTAATTGCCCCAATTCACCCCCAATGTCCACCAATTTGATCCAAATCTTTCCCAGATTTAATTCTAAACTCAAATTCATCATGTTCAAGCTTTATTGAAATCAAATTAAATCCCAATTAACCCACATTTAAATCCAATTTCAACCCAAATAAAAAAGCCCCAATTTCACCCTTAGCCAAAATTTCACCAAATTGAACCCCCAAATTTATCCAATTGCCCCAATTTTGTATCATAGATTCTTTACAAAATTTCTCCAAATCAAAATTTACCTTCAATTAGCTTTGGTTGAGCATCGATTTCACTTAAAATTAACTTGGACCAAAACCCCCAATTTTGCCCCAAATTAGCCATATCCTCAAATTCCACCAAATTGAACTCCATAACCCTATAATTTCCACCCAATTGATATCCAAAATTCTTCATGAAAATAACCCACATCAAATTGAACCCTTAATTGGGTCATAGCCAAACTCTAGCCTAACTCAAACCAGTCTAACCCAACACTCTAACCCAACACCCCCAAAATTGACCATGAGCCAAAATCCTTCAAATTGAACTTCCAAATCAATTCAAAATCACTCTAAACCTTTTCTGAACTTATTGTGACAATCATCAATGCCATCTTGATCAATTAATTGAGCTTAATGTCCTGAATAGCCCAATCAAGCCCAACTTGAACCCAAAATTGACCCATGACCCAAATGTAACCAAACCTAGCCAAATTGGTTAACCTAAGCCCACTACAGCCACCAAGTGGACTCTAGTGACCAGACTAGACCCATCTAGCCTACCTTATATGAGCCATGGGCCCAACCTACATGAGCCATGGACCAAGGGTCCCCTAAATTAAGGGATTTTTTTCCTAAAAATACTAAGCCAAGGAGATCTTTGTCAAAACCTATCACTAATCCAATTAAATGCCTTGAGGGACTGCTCACTAGCTCACCTGACCCCCTGAGCACGTCCTCTGCCTTGGCCAGCCAACCTAGTCACCAGAGGAGCCAATACTGAGAGCCACCTCCACCCAATGTAAACCCAAACTCACCCATCCAAGCTGGTCAGCTCCAATTGGCTTTGGCACTCTTCAACCCCACATAAGCAGTTAATTAGATCTTGATTGAAGCCCAGCCAGCCACCCATTCCCCCTATATCTAAACCATCTCCTCCATGGCCAAAATAAGAGCTAACCATTTTTTTTTGGGGAAACCCTTCCCAATTGTTTCTAGAGACTCTCTAAGAACTCTTAATCTCAAGCCCACCATTTTCCCCCTCTGGATTCCTTTGTGAGAGCTCAATTTTGAGTTTAAAATCTAGGGCAAACCAGGACATATTTCTCCAATGCACCACACTGCACTAAAATACAATTAAACATGCACACACTATCCTCAGAGTGAAAGGATTTGATCCCCTACAAAAGCCCCATCACAAAGAGCCTCTAACATAGCTCTAGACCAACACCTAAAATTGGTTTTGATCAAAATCATACCTAGGCAATTCACCATAGCCCAAGAGCTCATCTAAAGGTTTGTTAGACTCCTCTGAAGCTTCTCCAACGACTTGATTGAGGCTACCCCTCTCAGACAAAGGTATTGAGCTCTCACCCTAAATTGAGCTTAATTTGGTTCTCCATGTGTATAGACTGTACTTCATAGCATTGTAACCATATGGACGTGTTCTTCTTTAGTAGATGACGGTGTAGGAACAAACCCCACGAGATTTGGTTGAGTATTAAGAGAGATCTTAAGGTTTGAAGTTTAATGACCTAGGAATTAAGTTAATCGAGGACAATGAACGATTGTCGTCCATTCACGCGTGTATCGATCTAACGGTTGCGGGGGCATCAGACGAGAGGATGGAACAGAATAGTGGGCCGCATGACAATTGAGTCAAATGGCGGTGTTGAATAGCAGAGCACCGCGTGGTCTTTCGGAGCTGCCCACGATCCAGTCAGCACCGCATGGATAAGTAGATAAATAGGATTTTCTGAATTTATTTAATTAAGTAAACTTAGAAAATCCATAACTTTGGATAGAAAAATCATAAAAAAAAATTTGAAATAACCCACTAGCTCAGTGAACAGAGGTGAATAATGTGGATTAAAGATAAAAATTATTTATTAACTCTCTGTTTTATAATTAATTAAATACTCTCTATAGTATTTTAATTTATTTTGATTAAATATTGCTCTCTATGGCTTTAAATTTTTATGGCTTGTTCCTCATGACAGAGGAGAAGTTCTCTGATTTTTGCAAGGTCAGGGAGCGTCTATGTGCTTGTAACCCTAATTTTTAAGCTTGGATGACTATTTTGGCTTAATATAATTATATAAATTAAAATATCACTTGAAAATTTATGAGATAAGTTTTAGTAGGTTTCGTGTGATCAAAGGAGCTTAGGAAAAATATCTTGATGGTTTAAATAATTTTTTGCATTTCTATAGTTAACTAAATGTTTATATCTTTTATTAAATTATTTAAATTAAATATTAATAAAAAAAACTAAAAAATCATTTCCACATTGTGTAAAAAAATCATGTTGACTTAGTGTAAATATTTAAAAATTCTTTGATTAAGTTTGAGTACTAAAGTTGATTTTATGAGAAAAAATATATTTTTGTCCAAAAATAATTATATTAAATTAAATATACTTAGGAAAATTATGAAAAGTGATTTTCTGACTTCCTTGTGATCAGAGACAGTTAGGAAAAATAAAAAATTATTTTTGAGAAAATACATCATTCTTGAACTATATTTTAAATTAAAAAATAATTTAAAATACAAAAAAAATATAAAAATGGTTCAAAATGTGCCTAATGGTTTTTTAATCACTTATGACTCATTCACATAATTTTCCCAATTTTTTTAAGTTAAAAATAATTTTTAAAGGCCTATAAGTATATTTTTCTTTTTTTTTAATTAAAATAATTATAATAAATAAATTAAAAATAATAAAAAATATTAAATTTATTTCTCTGAGTTTTCTGGACTCAGAGAGATTTAATATAAATATAAAAATAATTTTTGTAATTAAAACATATTTTCTATTTTATTAAGTCACTAAAAATCATTAAATAATAATTAAAATTTAATTTTAAAAATCATGAAATTTTGCCTAAATATTTCTCTGATCTAAGAGAACCCCTCATAATTTCTTTTCATAAATAAAAACTTTTTTTTGATAAATTAATATTGAAAATCTTATTTTCTAAGTTGAAATAATTATTTAAATTAAATAAAAATTTGAAAACCACATTTTCTCCTCTGATGTTTTAATTGTTCTACAATATACTGTAAAATTCTTAAAGTCATTTGAATTATGCTTAATGAGTTATAAAGTGGAGAGCCCCAAGGGTAATTTTGATTTTAATAAATACTTCTGGATGATTGAGACATAATGGGTTAAAAGGTAGAAACTAGCTTGCCACATTTCCATGATAAGAGTAAAATTATAATTTTCAAAATTATCAAGAATTGGAAGTTAATCAAAATCAGATGATTCTGAAGTGATGGACTTAGGCTAGGACAATGATAGTTCACTTATTTTAAGCTCGCAATTGATGATAATATGATATTTTAATAAGGATATGTTAATAATATGATATTTTAATAAGGATATGTATCACATAAATTAAAGTTTTAATAATTCCACAATCTCCCATTGAGATTATTAAGGGCTTGGTAGTGATCTAGGCCTGATATTTAAACTTGTTTGATGTGATTTAGAAAGGACAACATGATTAATGATAAACACTTCTAAACACCACAAGCCTAACTTTAGTGGTGGGTACAAAATCTTTAATGACTTAAACTTGCCTTAGGGGTATTCACCTACATAACTATTAAATGAAATATCAACTGATTAACTGAGTAACCTAAGGGTTTTGTGTCACTAAACTTTAAGACATTTGACTGGACCAGAAATCTCAGAGAGCATGTATTACATTTCTGAGCCAGTTGTGCCAACACCGGAGGTAATGAAGTCTTACTCTTCCATCAGTTTGTCAACAACTTATCAAGGGTAGCATTTGATTGGTATGTTGAGTTGCCCAATAGATTTGTAAAGACATTTGCCGAGTTAGAATAGTTGTTCGCGAAAAGATTTGTTGGAGCGTAGCATGATGCGACTTTTTTATATGTTATGATTCATGAAGTTGACACCACTACTTGAAGATTTTAATCCCCGTCAACGGTGCCAAAAACTTGATGCAGACTTTAATTTTTTTTATTAATTTTATATATTATGTATAGTCACAATGATATAAACGCAAGTATACGTATCGTTCAAGTAATACAGGGCTCTAATGGAGTTTTGTTTATCAATCCCACAGGAAAGCGAGGAAAGAGGTTCGTAGTCAAAGTTCTAGTCTACTATTATCAGGCCTTAGATTGAAATATCGATTAAAATGATGTTTTATCTAGCAACTACACGTAAATACAAATGTTAAATGTAATGAAAATAACTATTCCTAAACATAAATGTTAATTCTAAAGATAACCCCTTTTTGGATAAATTGGTTTGGAGAATTTAGAGATGTTAAAAACTACTATTCTTATGTAGTGAATTGGATAATGTAAAGGAATGAGATACATTAAAAAATTTTTGTGCCAAATAGGAGCAATTTTAATTATCTACCCTGATTTAGTGTTATAGAAAATCATTGGCTAATCTCAGGATTACTCCCAAAATTCGTAGTTAGGCTGGGAGGATATTGGCTCTCACTCCAGAGCTCCCACGTCCCTTCACCTGAAGGCTAACACTCGCTTTAGTTCTTAAACTCTAAGACCAAATTGGGGGATTTTAGTCTGTCATCCTAAAATCTCCAATTCTACGCCCAATAATATATATATTTCCCTATTTATTTGCACTAAACCCCCATGAACTTCAACAACCATGGAATTTGAATGTGATTCCAATTTGTTGAGAATTGCACTGCCCTCTTGGGTCTTAATGCAATTACAATGAATTTTAACACTACAACTAGCCCTTATTGTAATGCAAATGAAGTGCAAGTAAACACCATCACATTTATAATTAAAACTTCTTCAAGCATGCATCCCAATATCCTAAACATGAATCCTACTCATTGTAAAAGAATAGTAAAAGGAAAATAATAGCATAATCTTCTAATGTCACTATTTCCAAAAGAGAAAAAAGAGTAAGAGAAACACATCATAAAGCACGAAGAAAACATAATGAAAAACTTTATTAAATCAAAGAAAATCCACTAGATAAGTATTTACAAAATCATAAGATAATGAAGAATACAATACTTATCTTTTCCCTCTTGAAAGAAAGATGAAAACCTCTCCCACAAAGTTTCCCGCTGATCCATGCAATGCTAGAACATTCCCTTACAGATTCTCTCAAAATCCTCTCACCAATCTCTTCAAAAAGGTAGAAATTTACATTTCTACTCCTATTCTAAGATCTCTAAACATTCTCCACATTTTTCTACTCACAAACACCACTTTTTTTGACATAGTGTAGGGATGAATTTCCCAAGAGATGCTTCAAGAAACTTCCAAAAAGTGTCTAAATACATTAAATCTTCTAGAAATTCGCCCAACATCGTGTCCAAAATTTCTCGGGCGCTATCGACGCTATTTTGGGTGCCGTCAGCGCCATTTTCACATTGTTTTCTGCACTCTGGCGCTGTCGGCACCAGTTTTGGTGCCGTCAGCTCCCACCCTGCGCAGCTCCACCATTTTGCTTCGTTTGGCTCCGTTTTGCCTCGTTTTAGTTGCGTTGCATTTTTAACAGATAGACCTACAAAATAAGCATAAAAACAACCTTCCTTTAAAGTGTAATTTCATTAAAAAATATGTGAGAAATGTAAAAGAGATTAAGCATAGAAAGACATATCGAAATGTGTTAGGACAGAATTTTCTTTCTTGCTCATTTTTTGCTCCAAATTGCACCTTTTTTACTTCTTTTTCTCCAAAACTCTATTTGTTGTCCCTGAAAGAAAATATATACAAAATATCTTCCTTTAAGTGCAATATCATTGAAAATCATTAAAATCGAGCATAAAATATATATGAAAAAGTAGTCATTTTTTAGGCATATCACAACACCACATTAAGATAGAAGATCTTGTAATTAAGTGGCAGAAGCCTAACGAGACTCTAGTAGATTATATCTTGAGTTGGAGAAACCTAAGCATGAAATTTGAACCTCAGCTACAGGAACAACATGCGATTGAGATTCTACTCAAAAGCATCCATGGGTCGGTAGCTTTTGTGCTTAAGGGACTCACCTTCAAAAACATTGAGAAGCTGCTAAGCAAGGCCAACAGTCTACAAGAGGAAGTTAAATATATGGATTCCCAAGAGAAGTCATAAAAGTTTAGGACAACTAGAGTATTCAAGAAGAAGTTCGGAACAGTGGCAGCAGTTGATAAAAAAGGCAGCCAATAAAGATTCAGGTAGTGTATTCTCATCGGAGTTCTCAGCCATAATAGTAGTATGTTAAGCAACAACAAACACATCAGTATGACAAGTTTAGTTAACAGTCACACCAAGGAGGACGACACTGGGCAGAGGGTAGATGGGGTCCTACTCTTTTAGAATAAAATTAAAGAGTATATTCTTTCAAGGATGAGGCTGTTCCAAAGATATTTAAAAACTTAATGAAGAAACCCGAATTCAGATTTCTAGAGCAAAAGAAGCCAGAGAGGTTGACAAGAAAGAGTATCCCAAATTTTACCCCTATCACAAGATGTTGGGACATACAATAGAGGGTTGTTCCATTTTTAAGGATTGGCTCGAGAGGAACATTAAAGAAAGAAATATAACTATCCCAAAGGAATATTTAAAAGAACTTGAAAGATCTTCTGTAAATATAATTTTGGCCGAGTCAATCACTCCGATAGATCCGTATTTAGAGAAAGATGGATGAAGCACAATTTAGAGCAAATCAACTCAAAAAATACTTGATCAGATTCAGACAGCTTCAGCGCAGGTAGCTATTCAGAGTCTACAGCCTGCCTAGCCCAAGATGGAGATTTCACTAGAGAAATTGTCGCACCCACAGAAGAAGAATATTGTCATGAAGACTGATAGTACGGGTTGTAGGATAGGGGATGTCTCTATTAGATTGGTTGTCTCAGAATCAGAAAAGAAAATTCTTGAACCCCAGACCATGTATGATTATCTTTTTGCCCCACTAGGGTATTATGAATATAACGATTATGATTAGAGCTACGTTCTAACTATTCTAGTGATAACATAATTAGCTTTGACCAATCTAACTCTGATCTCAATTCCCAAACTGATCCTCAAATCATAGTTAAGTCTGATGAACCCGTTAACAAGAACAAAGAAGATATCGACAACACCAGATACTTTAGCGTTGGGAGTGAGGAACCAGCCCTCAAGTACCATGGTACACCGCTCGCCATCAATTTGAATCTTTTTCATGAAGAAGAGACCCTAGAAGTTTTGCCTACAACATCTCAAGAAGAGAAAGAAATCACATAAATAAATTTAAGAAGTGGGAAGGTATTACCTCCAAGAACAACTCTAGTGGATAAAAGAAAACAAATAATCACTCGAGAGAGCTACCTCCACCTCCGAAGAGCCACATTACCAAGCAAAGAATGGAGCACTATACAAAGTGGATAATAATGTGCTAGACATCTTAGGAGGTTGCCTGCCCGACTAAGCATCTGCTACGCTCTGATTCTATCAAAGGAGATGAGAGAGTCTCTGGTTATAGCCTTGCTTGATGATACAAGATTTCGTACAAGCAAATATTTATAAAGTTGACACCACTCAACGATGCCAAAAACTTCATGCATGCAGATTTATAATAAATATGCAATATAGTCCCAACAAAAATACTTTTTATAAAAATAATTTATCTTTGAAAACTCGTTTTAAACTACCAAATCTCTTTTAATTTCAATGCAAATATACGTACTGTCAAGTAATAAAGGGCTCTAATGGAGTCCTAGATATACATCCCCTAGGGAAGTTGGAAAATCCTAAAGTAAATTATGAAAATTATTTTATAACAAAAAAAAACATAAAAATAAAGTGCGAAGTTTGAAAATTGACTACTCAGGTGAATGCTAATTAAAATGCAGATGTAAGACTACATACATTAAACTAAACTAAATATTAAACTTTCAAAAGTAAAATTGCAAAAATTAAACAAAGTTTTTGTTGTGACGAAAAGTTCAAATTTAAGAATGCATCATTCCCATTTGCAATGTGTATATGGTTTGTGAAGAAAGCATCATTCCCACCAATATGGCGCATGATGTGTCAGAATCAAGAATTGGCTCTTTTTGCTCCAAAATCAAGAATTGGCTCTTTTTATGTGTCAGAATCAAGAATTGGCTCTTTTTGCTCCAAATTTCGTCATTTTTGCCATTTTTGCTCCAAATACCTAAAAGTAATATACCTACAACAAAAAACAAAGATACCTATGCAATATCACAAAAATAAACAAAATAGGTATTTAATATAGTATATTATTTTGGTGTATCAAAATCCCACAAACTTAAATGTTGCTTGTCCTTAAGTGACACTTTTATTACATAAAAGCATACAACTTAGGATAGAGATTAACTTATAACTTATATACTTTAGTTTAATAAATAGAATGACAAAATTTAAGAAAAACCCTTTAATAACTTAGATTCAAACTCTAAGTCTAGGAATCTTTAATAATGAAATTTAAGATTTATGAATCTCTATTCATTTCAAGAAGAATTGCAATTTGTCATATTAAGGAAAGAAGAATTGCAA
>NW_018224589.1:23352-39960 GCF_001263595.1 Phalaenopsis equestris | reverse complement strand
TATGAAAAAGACTTTACTAGGAACTTTACTAGGAATGCTACTAATAATCCAATATAAGTTTAGAAAATGTAATAAAGCTCCTTCCTTAAATTGATTCAAGTGAAGCCAATTTTTGATTAGGTATCTCCTCAAGCTTTTCCTCACTTATTTTTCTCTTATTTTTTTTTCTCTTTTTTTTTCTTTTCCACCATCCTTTTCATTTTTTTTCTCTCTCTTTATATATATATATATATATATAATGATTACTATATCTGGATAACTTTTAATAATTTTGAACTTCACTATCCTCTTCTGAAGTTAAAACTCCTTACCTTTTTTAACTTTATAAATTCATATTAGTTTATGATTTTTCATAAAGTCTCATTCTTTTATTCTTACATGAAACTCTAAAATTCTTAACACTTCAAAAATACAATTTTCTTTACTTTAAATAGAAAATCATAGTCTTATCATGTCATACTAAATATCTTTAACTTTAGAATTGACCTTCATTATTAAAAAAAATTTACCTAAATTTACCTCAAGATTTATAAATAGAAGTATAATCATTTAAAGTTAAATCTTAATATCCCAGGCCATGTTAAATTAATTTTTAAAAAATATGGTTACTTAAGGACAAATAAAATTTAGTTTAATCCTTTTCAAAATAATTTTTTCTTTCCCCCAAACTTAAGTTTTTAAGTAATTTTAAAAATGTTTTTAATATAAAATTTAGTAGGTGAAAGAAAACAATAACTACATGAAAAATAAAAACTGACCTGAAGAGGATTTCTGACTATAAAATTGGGTTCTAATATACTGCAGGTACTAACTGTAAAACTACATACAGGATTTAAAGCATTAGATAAAACATAATACATTCTAGAAAACTTGCTGAGAATTAAAAACATAAATAGAAAAACTTAAAAACTAAACTAAAAAATTAAACTGAAAATACTACAAATCCAAAAAAGTGAAAGTCTACAATTACTATTACAAATTGCAAGTCCACAACACAACATAAAAAGTCTTTTACTATAACAAGTTTTCTAAATGAAAGTATGTCCCAATACAAACATAAATAAGAAACATATATATCAAAACACCTAAACAAGACTCACAATACATCAATCTTCATCTCCTTCTTCTTCATTATCTGATTCTTCTTCTTCTTCTTCTACTTCATCATCATCATCATCATCATGAATGGGAGCATATGGAGTGAAACTAGGGCAAACAGGAAAGTTCACATTAGGTTCACCCCTAAGGTGTCTTACCATGGCATCTTCAAACTCAATATCATGTTGAACTCTCCTCTGCTGACATTAATCATTATATGCATTCCTTACTCCTATTCTCCTTAATGAGTTTGAATATTTACTATATCCATCTGTTGAATTATCAATTGGTCCATAATACCTTCAAGCAATGTAGATCTGGAAGTAGATGCCCCTGCAGTAGATGTAGAGGGCCTATCCTTTCTTCTAATTCTAAACTCAACAAATGATTCTACACTCTGAATCATATGTCTCCCAATCAAATTTTTTGGTCGCAAGCTCTCCTCATTTCTATGGTATTCTACTCTTGATTGTTCACATAGAGTGAAAATCAAGGTAGGGTATCCCAATCATCCAATTGTAGAACTACCAGCTATACTCCGAGCATGTTGAACTATACCAACATTTATTGCTTTCATGTTCTGAATGCAATAGTTGAGTACAACTCTATCATTAGTAACATCAGTCAAATGATTTGTTGGCAACAGTTTGGCAGAAATGAAGTGATGCCATATTTTTGACTGAATAGTTAACATGGAAGCAAAGAAGTTAACTATCTTATTATTCTTAATCTTTCATTCCCCTCTTCCATCAATCAAAAATGCAATCACTTCCTTCAGTGATGAATCGATTATTACAAATGTAGCGTACTTGTCATGATATACATTTCTAATCTCATAAAAAACATTGATCCTTTCGCTGGAAAACCCAACTAGCTTACCTCTCACCAAGATGTGATCATCAACAGCGAATCTAAGGTTTGCATAGAACTCTCGATCCATCAGGAAAATTGCTACAACAGTGTAGTAGCATAATCTTTCTCAATTGCTAGCAAGAATCAGTCTCTCGACCTCGCCACCTGGGTTTGCAAATGCCCGCTCTTGGATCATTCTCTTGGTCTCCATCTGAGTATTGTAACTATGCTGGGCTTTGAAACTAGCAAACCTTCATGCATCGAAGTCCTCAGATGACCTTCCTCTCTTAACTTAGGGAGCCATTTAAAAATTCTATGAAAATCTAAATATAGTCCAAATAAATTACTAAATTAAAAATCTACTCTTCATAGAAGGTTATTTGGTAAGAAACTTTTCACCATGAGTTTTCTTCAAGTATTTTCATAAGAAATCCCAAACTTCGGATCTCCCAAAATACATGGTGAAAATAAAAATTTCTAATTTAAAGTGAAGCTCTTACCAAGAGAAGATGAAATATATAGTTTTTAGCCTCTAAATCCTTCTCTTTCTCCCACAATCTGATGCCCTAGACCAAGCTCTTAAGGTAGAAGATGACTTAAGTAGCAAAAATGGAGTTTGTTCATGCAATTTTGTGGTTTTCTAGGCAATATAGCTTGTTCGGACCTTTGGTGCATCATGCGCCAATTTGGCGCATCATGCACCAAGGCTCTGTAAGTTGGTGCATCATGCGCCAGAGCTCAAATTTTCCAGATTTCAGTTTCTGTGGAAATCTGCTCCGTACCACTTTATGTCAATCTCTATTTGACTTAAATAAACCTTTCTAAGCATATATAAACACACTAACATATAACTTTCACAAACAACAAAAAACTCACATTTATATATAAAATTCGCGCTATTACAAACTAATATTTTTCAAGCCAAGAAATATCAAATTCAGTGTTCTAAAGCAAACCAACATCCTAACACCGAAATATAAACATCAAAATTCAAAACATAAACATAAATATTGTTCATTAGAAATGAAATGCAATCCAAAACAACAAACTAAAATAAACAGTACTACATAAAACATTTCGTGCATATATTAAGATCAAACATCATCTTCACTATCGTCATCCTTGATATCTCTCATTGATTGGTAGTGCACATACAGATTGTTGAAGGGTTAAAATCATGAGTTCAATTTTCCTCTTCAATCCAAGCATGTTTCTTGAACATGTTTCTTGAACATATGTTATGTACTAATCCATCTTCAATACGCCCTGTGTGTTCAAAATGTTCCTTCAGTCTCCGATCCAGATGATCTAGCAATTCAATAATATTCCAAATCACTTGCATGAGATTCTGCACATCTTTTTCTATCTACTTAATCCTCTTTGAAAGTGCACTTGAGTTGTAGTAAGGCTGAACAGGTGATGAATTCTAAGATTCTTGATCCATCAGTACATTCATATCATTTTCATCTCCCATTCCAATACAGTTGTAGTAGACTTCTGGATCCATCGGCTTCCAAGGAAGTAGGACTTTTTCCCAACTTTCATAATGAACTTACGATTGAATGCAAACAAGAAAAATAATGGATGGATGTCCCAGTCCAGTTGCCCCAGTCCAGTTGCAACCAGTTGCAAATCCATTCACAATCAAACCAAAAATTTATTTCACAATAATAGCTCCAACATCAATAAGTTTTCTGGTTTGAATATAGTAGTTCAGAATCACACTCTCCTTAGTGATCATACTAATTTTCATGGTAGGCAATAATTTTGATGCAATAAAGAATTTCCAGGCTTTTGAAAATGGATTTAAAAATGACAAAGGAAAACTTACAGTTCCATCATCTCTGGTCTCCTAATTCGCATCTTCATCCGTAAGGTAGCGGTAAAGTTCAATCATATTCTCTCTTGTGGGGGTAAAGTTTGCATAATGACAGATAGACACATTTTCAATCATAAACATCTCATGTATTCTTGAAAGAGACAAACCTACTTTGCACGTAAATCATTCCTTGGTTGATCCCATGAAGATTTGCATAAAATTCTTCTACTACAGAAACAACAACAACGACATTAGTGTAGCAAAAACATTTTCAATCATAAACATCTCATGTATTCTTGAAAGAGACAAACCTACTTTGCACGTAAATCATTCCTTGGTTGATCCCATGAAGATTTGCATAAAATTCTTCTACTACAGAAACAACAACAACGACATTAGTGTAGCAAAACACTTCCTAACGCCTCTACGTAATAGTCTCTTCTACTCGAGTATTCAAAGTATTGAATCATCGATTCACAAGTCCCTTGTCTTTGATAAGTCCCATCTTCACTAGAACTCAATCATGTAATTTCTGTGCATCAAAACTGACAAACTTTCTCTGGTTCAAAATTCCAAATCTAGCAGAGTTTGTAGAGTAGGAAGTCATAGGAATTGAAAAGTGGTGACTCATCTATTGTTTTCCACCCTAAAATATGGTTTGGAGTCTATTTTTAGGAGTTATATAGAGAAGAAACCACCAAAAAATGCCAAAATCTACCATTTGACACTTCTTAAACATCTTCAAATGCGCCAATCTAGCGCGTCATGCGCTAGTTCCAAAATTTTTGCCGTTTCAATTTTGATCCAATAAATTCTCAATTTTTCCATAAAATTAGGCATATAAAGATGTTTATAAATATTTTATCAAATACACAAACTACATAAAGACCTAAACATAAATATACCTAAAATATCTCAAACAAAATAAACTCAAAAACAAACTAAACATTGATACATATGAGTTGCCTCCCACAAAGTGCTTGGTTTAATGTCGTCAACCAAACATTCCCAGTCTTATTCTGGGTGACCCAACATTAATTTCTCTTTAAAAAGTGGTCTTTGAACATCAAAATATGATTTCAATATGTGTCCATTCACTTTAAATATTCTTCCAGCCTTGGGGTCTTCAATCTTAACTGCCCCATAGGGATACACTTTTATAACTCTGAATGGCCCTTTTCACCTGGACTTCAATTTTCAAGAAAATAATTTCAATCTTGTATTGAATAATAAAAATTTCTATCCAAGTTCAAATTCTCTTTTTATTATCGTTCGATCATGCCATTCTTTCATCTTTTCCTTATAAATTCTTGCATTATTGTAAGATTCATTCCTAATTTTCTCAAGGTCATTCAATTGCAATAAACTTTTCACCAACTTCTTTCAAATTGAATTGAATTCTTTTATAGCACAATAAGCTTTATGCTTCAATTCAACTGGCAAGTGACAAGTCTTCTCAAAATTAATCTATAAGGGGATATTCCTATAGGTGTTTTATAGACTGTCCTATATGCCCATAATGTAATATCTAATCTAGTAAACTAATCCATTTTACTAGGGTTAACACTCTTTTCCAAAATTATCTTAATTTCACTATTAAATACTATATAAATTTGGGTTCATAAATTCTTACATATTAAAATTTGCATCAAGTTTTTGGCTTCATTGTTAGGGATTTAAATCTTCTAGTAGTGGTGTCAAATTCTTGTATTTTTAAGCATATATAAAGTCGCTGTCAAGTTTTTGGCACCGTTATCGGGGATTTAAATCTTCTAGCAGTGGTATCAAATTCTTGTATTTTTAAGCATATATAAAGTCGCTGTCAATCACATGTTTTAATATATATATTAACATCTCTAAATACAGTAGGCTAATAAAATATAAATTGTAAAATTTTATGGACAATTTTATCATTTCCAAAATGTCCTCCAAATTCAGAATCATGACATTTTTGAATAATCTCTTGATTTCTTTATAAGGCTCACATCGTCTCATCATTAAATTTTTACATTGCTTATATAAATAAGGATCACCCCAAAAGTAAGTTTTTGCATCATGAATGAATTTATTTTCTTGCTATTTTGTTAATCCATATAGTAAAATACCACTAACAATATAATTTACAATATCAAAATACTAAGGTATTTCCCATCCTTTTATAGCATATAGTCGTTTGTTAGGAAAATTTTCATTAATCTCTTTTTCTATATCCAGCATTTCTTCTTGTTCTAGCCTCGATAGATGATCAACAATTTGTTTATCAATCCCTTTCCTATCGACTATTACAAAATCAAACTCTTGCATCAGAAGTACCCATCAAATTAGTCTTGGTTTAACATCCTTCTTTTGCATCAAATATTTATTAGTCAAATGGTTAGTATGCACAACACATTTAGCTCCAATCAGATATGATCTAAGCTTATCAAAAGCATACACAATAATTAATAATTCTCTTATAGTGGTGGTGTAATTAATTTGAACATCATTAAGAGTCTTACTAGCATATTATAAGACTTTAAAAATCTTATCATATCTCTACTCTAAAACAGCTCTAATTGCATAGTCACTAACATCACACATTAATTCAAAATGTTTCTCCCAATCAAGTGAAACAATTATAGGAGCAGTGATCAATTTTTCCTTTAAAATTTCAAAGGCTTTATGGCAATCTTGATTAAAGTCAAATTATCAAATTTTGTATCTTTCTTCAAAAGTTGGTATAAGGTTTTAGTAATTTTTGAAAAATATTTAATATATCTCCTAAAAAAATCCAGCATGTCCTAAAAAGCTCCTAACTCCTCTTACTATGGTAGGTGGAGGTAGGATTGATATAACCTATATATTTGCAGGATTTACTTTCATGCCATTTCTTAAAATTTTATGTCCAAGCACAATTCCTCTTGCAACTATAAATTGACATTTTTCCCAATTCAATATGAGAATAGTCTTTTCACAACATTCCAGAACTTTCTCTAAATGATTTAGACATATTTTGATTGAAGTTCCAAATACAGAAAAATCATCCATAAAGTCTTCAACCCCTTTTTCAATCAAATCACTAAAAATTGACATCATACATCTTTTAAATGTTGCAGTTGCATTACATAATCCAAAAGACATTCACCAAAAAATAAAAGTTCCACAAGGACTAGTAAATGTTGTTTTCTCTTGATTCTCTGAAACAATAGGTATTTGATGATAACTGATTTATCCATCTAGAAAACAAAAATATTTATACCCAACTAATCTATTTAACATCTGGTCCATAAAGGGCAGAGGAAAATGATCCTTCCTGGTGGCAAAATTTAATTTTCTAAAATCTATGTTGATTTGCTAACCAACGACTTGTCTTATTGATAGTAATTCATTATGCTCATTTGTCACTATATTCACATCTCCTCTCTTTGGAACATAATGAATTGGACTAACCCAAGCACTGTCTGAAATAGGATAGAATATTCCAGCATCTAACCATTTTAAAATTTCTTTCTATACTGCTTCTTTCATAATAGGATTTAATCTCCATTGAGGATCAACTCTTGGTTCATGTTAATCTTTTAATAAGATTCTATGCATACAAATTGAAGGACTGATTCCTTTAATACCAGCCAATGTCCATCTAAAGGCTTTCTTATATCTTTTCAAAATTTCCAACAACTGTTGTTCTTGCATATCAGTTAATTCTGAGGATACTATAACAAGTAATGTAGATAAATCTCCTAAAAATGCATACTTCAAATGTGTAGGAAGCATTTTCAGTTCTAGTTCAGTGGGTTTCTCAATATGTGAAATCAAATTATTGTTACTTTCTGTAGGATCTAACATTTCAATTCTTTCCTGAACATAATCCATATCCTCTTTACTTACTTCCATAGATTCATCTTGAATTCTATCCTCATCTTGATATTACATATATTCCCTTTTAAATTTTATTTCAAAAGGTTTATTGAAATATTCATGGCTTAAATATTCATTAATATCCATTCTGAAGCATTCAATCTCTTGCTCGTTTGCAGGGAATCTCATTAATTTTGCAATATTAAATGTAACCTCTTGATCACTAACACTTATAATTAGTTCTCCTTTCTGCACATTTATCAAAGCTCTTCTAGTGGCTAGGAATGGTCTTCCTAAAATGATAGGAATTTATTTATCTTCCTCCATATCTAATATAATAAAGTCCATAGGAAAGATAAATTTATCAATTTTTTTCAAAACATCTTCTATAAATCCTTTAGGATAGGTAATCGAACTATCAGCTAACTACAGTGTTACAGTTGCAGGTGAAATATCTCCCAGGCTTAACTTTCTAAAAATTGATATCGACATAAGATTAATACTGGCTCCTAAATCACATAAAGCTTTGCCATAAAATTATTTCCCAATAGCACAGCAATAGCACAGAATTATTTCCCAATAGCACAGGGAATTGTAAAACTTCCAGGATCTTTAAGTTTTTCAGGAAGTTTTTTCTGAAATTTTTTCTGAAATATAGTGCTACACTCTTCGCTGAGTGCAACAGTCTCATTATCTACAAAGTTCATTTTCTTATTAAGTATATCCATCATGAACATCACATAGATCGACATTTGTTCCAAAGCTTCCACAAATGGAATGTTTATTTTTAATTTCCTCAAAATTTCCAAAAAATTCCAAAATTAATAATCTCTATATTTCTGCTTCAAACTTTGAGGAAATGGAGGTGGTGGTTTTTGGAGGTGGTGGTTTGGAGGTGGTGGTTTTTCTATAGTGATTTTCATTGGCTTAATAGGATTTTCTGACTCAAAATGAAAATCTTCACCAGATTTTTTATTTTCCATTTTATCTTTTTCTGCTTCAACTTCTTGTTGAACTTTGTTTTCTAATTCTTTTCCACTTCTCAGTTGAATAGCTTTAATTTGCTCTTTGTTCTGATCTTTAGGATTTACATCAACATTATTAGGCAATGTTCCTAGAGATCTATTGCTAAGTGTAGTAGCAATACATCCCAATTTATTTTCCATTTTTCTGATAGTAGCTCCTTAACTTCGTAATTGACTACCCATCTGCAATATCAATTCCTCCATTGATAACTTTTTTTCTTTTTTGTAAATTATTAAAACCTGTGGGGTAATAAGGTTAATAAGCTTGCTTCCCTTGATTATTGGAGTTTCCCAGTGGGATTGCAATGTTGTTTCCCCATTGCAGATTTACAACATTAGAATTATTGTTACTTCAACAAAAATTTGGATGGTAATTCCAACCAGGATTATAATAATTGACATAAGGATTATTAGAATGATTTTTTATTGCATTTAAAGTCTCATAAGAATATTGAGTTTTCCTTAAGAACATGTGCTATCTGAGAAAAATTCATTCCATATTGGTCTATCTTCTTCGATATAGCAGCTATTTAGGCAGCTAAAATAGATATAGAATCAAAATCATGAATAGTAGCTACTCTTTTTGGATTTAACCTTTCAAAGGGAAATTGAAAATTGTTAGTAGCCATCTCTTCAATTAATGAATATGCTTCATCAAATGGTTTTAACATTAATGATCCACTAGCAGCAATGTCAATTATCGATCTAAGAGAACTAATCAACCAATTATAAAAAGCTTGAATTATTAATCAAGCTGGCAACGCTTGGTGTGGACACTTTTTAAGGAATATTTAAATAGTTCCCAGGCTTCATAATTTGATTCCCCTTCAAACCGAAAAAAAGATGTGATATCATTTCTAAGTTTAGCAGTTTTTTAAGGTGGGAAATATTTAGATAAGAACTTTTGTGATAAATCTCCCCATGTTTTGATAGATGACCAAAGAAAAATATGTTGAGATTTTCATACCTATTTTATACTAATATTGATGATATTGCACTTTAAAGAAGGGTATTTTTGATATTTTGTTGCAGGTATGTTGAATTATGTTCATTGGAGCAAAAAGATGCAAAAAGGCAAAAAGGAGTGAATTTGGAGCAAAAAGGACCAAAATATGAAAATTTGAACTAGGGCGCTGACGGTGAGCCCAGCGGCGCCGACGGCGAGTTTTTCCCAAGAGTCCAGAATCAAACAATCTAGAAGGCCGCCAATGGCGCCATTGAGGTCGCCGACGGCGAGAATGGCGGTTCTCTTAACAGGTGCATTGAATGTGGACTAATTTTGAAGAGATTCTTAGGCAACTCTTGAAAAACTCTTCTACAACTTTAAGAGAAACATTCAGGCCAAAAAAAAGAGGAGCCCCAGTGGTGGTGTCTGTTGAGTTTTTATTGTTTATAAAGTGTAGAGAGTTTAATTTAGGGTTAGTATTGTGAGGAATTCTTCGAGAGATTGTAAGAGTGGAGAGAAAGTGAGAGATTTCTTCCTCCTTGCCGCCTCTTCCTCCTTGCCGCTTTGAAGAAGAATTCTGTGTGCTGTAAAGAAAGGAAGAGATTCAGAGGAACTTCGAGGAGTTTGCTTGTGGAGGAATTAGAGATAAGTAGTATTTTCTTATTGAAGTTTGTATGACTTTACATTTGTATAAAAGTTCTAAGTTTTGTCGTATCTTCTCCATGAGTTCTGAGAAGTTTTCTCTATCTTTCTCATTGTCTTGAGATTTTGTGAAATAGTGATTTGAAGTGGTTGAGCCATGAGAATGTTAAAGAAGTTGTGATGATCTTTTCACTTCAATCTTAATTTACTTTTAATCTAGCTAATTGATTTGTTAAAATATGTTGAGTTTTACAACTAAAGTGAAAATTACATCCAATATTTAGGGAGGTCAAAGTCCTTGAAAGTTGGGTGCAAATAAATAGAGAAATAAAATTATCCAGCATAGAATTGGAGATTTTATAGTGACAGACTAAAATCCTCAATTCGGTCCTATCGTTTAGGTGCTGAAGTGTAGATATTAGCCGTCAGGCATTAGCCCTCAGGCAAGGGGAACGTGGGAGCTCCAAAGTGAGACCCGGTATCCCCCAGCCTTTATTAAAGAATATGTATAGGATTATTTTTTGTGCCTGGACCAAAGGGTAAAGAATATGCATGCTCCTATTTGACACAATACAATTTGAACTAATTCACTTTATCCATTCACTTTAATTTCTTAACAAGGAGAAAGATGCTTTCTTATATATTGAACTTCACATTAGAAACTTTATTAGTAGAATTAGTCAATTAAGAGTTTATTAAAATTACATATTTATTTCAATTACCTATTAGTGACAAATAAGCAATTTGAACTGTAATGATTTTCTAAATCCTAGTTCATAGCCTTTAGTATTACTCCCTGTGGGATCGATATCCATGACTCTATTAGAGCCCTTTATTACTTGAGCGATACGTATACTTGCGTTGATAAGTGTGACTTTGCAATAATTGAATATTTATACACATTTTTATCAAATCTATACTCACTATCAATCTTTTTGTACCATTACCGGGGACTTAAATCTTCTAGCAACAAATGCTACTTGTTGGTAAACATCTATTAGATTGTATTTTTAAGCATATATAAAGTCGCTGTTAATAGATCTAGGTGCTAATGAGTTTAACCACATCCCTTATTTATCCCTTAGTGAAAAAGAAAAAAGTCTAAGTCTGACGACATCATTTGACACTCCATCATATTTAAATATTGCACACAGTTCTAAAAAACTAGCAAGGTGTAAACTAGGATCTTCAACAGGTGTTCCTCCAATTACCCCAAACTGATTATTTTGTACCATTTGGATAATAGCAGTTTTAAGTTCAAATGAATTGGCAGCTTCAGTAGGGGTTTGAATACTCAAATGAATTTCATCTGCTGTAGGATTTGCATAATCTCTTAAAGCTCTCTGATGAAATTCATTTTCATTTCCAACTTTGTTTAAATTTCAAGCCATTTTGCTAAACTAATCTTTCTCTTTTTGTTGTTTTCAAAAATTTTATCAATTTTTTCTAACTCAAAGTCATACTAAATTTTTAGATCTTACACTACGCATAAACTGAATAAAGCAAGTAATTAAAAATAAGCAAACACACTAAAATAAGAAAATGTTCAAATTAAACTACAACACTCTCTTTATTTATATATTTAAAATAAAATAAAATAAATAAAATACTAATATTTTTTGTTACTTCCTCGATAACGGCGCTAAAAACTTGATACGAGATTTTGTATATGCGAATATTTATGAAGTTTGCACCACTCAACAGCACCAAAAACTTGATGCAGACATATTTATAATAAATTTGCAATATAAGCCCAACAAAAATATCTTTTATAAAAATAATTTATTTTTTAAAACTCTTTTTAAACTGCTAAATCTCTTTTAATATTAATGCAAGTATATGTATCGTTTAAGTAATAAAGGGCTCTAAAGGAGTCCAAGATATCGATCCCACATGGAAGTTGGAAAATCCTAAAGTAAATTATGAAAATTATTTTATAACAAAAAAAAAAGTAAAGTATAAAGTTTGAAAATTGACTACTCATGTGAATGCTAATGAAAATGCAGATGTAAGACTACAGAATTTAAACTAAACTAAATATTAAACTTTCAAAAGTAAAATTGTGAAAATTAAAAAAAAGTTTTTGTTGTGACGAAAAATTCAAATTTAAGAAAGCTTCATTCTCTTTTACAATGATTATATATATTATGAAGAAATTGAAATCATTTGAAAAAAAATATATATATATAAACTATTTTGTGCCAAATAAGAGCAATTCTATTCCTTACCCTCTTCTGAGTGCTATAAAGAACATTGACTAATCCAGAGTTTGGTTCCTAATTCCGTGGTTAAGTTGGGTGGATACCGGCTGCCACTTAAGAGCTCCCACTACTCCCTCCCTTGAGGGCTAACAATCTTGAATTAGTTTCCAATCAGCTAAACCAAATTGGTGGTTTTAATCTGTCACCTTAAAATCTCCAATTCTACATCCACAAAGTATATTTCCCTATTTATTTGCACCCAATTCCATGGATGACATACACTCCCATGAAATTAAATGTGATTATTCCTATATTGTAGAAACCATATCTGATTTAAGAACATATGTCTCTCAACAAGTTTTAATATTTCAATTGGCCAAATCAAAAAGGAAATGATGATTGGAGTTCAAATCGTCACAAATTATTATCATTTAAAATCGTTATCATTTAAAATCGCATTTAAAATCGTGGAAAACAAAATCTATTTTTCACAAAACCATATCTTCAATGTAGGGAGAAGGATAAAGAAGACTAAGCAGAATTTATGAAAAGGATATGATAAAACACGAATTTCATATATAAATACAAGTTTATAAAATTAAAAAAATACAAATACAACTTATCTCACAATCTTTCCCAAGCAAATCTCTAGAAGTTCTTTCTAAGCCTTTCTCTCTTTACAATCACTTCCAATTCTCTCTTAGAAATGTAATGAAGAAGAAATCTCTCACCTTCCCTCTCCTCTTACAACCCTAGAAGAAATTCTCCTCTCCTCTCTCTCTCTCTCTCTAACTTAGGCCACTTTTTCTCTCCCTCACGTCAAACACACACAATTGAGAAGACTTCTTCTTTTATTTTGGGCTCCCTCCTTTAGAAAATAATTCAATTTTCCCTCCAAAAGTCAACTCTTTTGAATTTAAAAGATGTGTCATTTGATCCAAGAGTCATATCCTTTGATAAAAGAACCTTCCAAAGTGTCTAGATTCATTGAATTACTCAAAGAGGTGTGTAGAATAAGTGTCCTTTAAAATTTGCCAAAAAATTTGTCTCAAACTACCTTAATTTGAAAATTTCATCATTGACGCGTCATGTGCCAGTTCTCTGGATCCAAAATTTGCTCTTTTTGCTCCAAATTTTGTCCTTTTTCCCATTTTTGCTCCGAATGCCTAAAAATGATATACTTGCAACAAAAACACAAAAATACCCTTCTTTAAAGTGCAATATCACTAAAAATAAACATAACATTGGTATTTAAAATAATATATTATTTTGGTGTATCACTTGACCCGGAGATTTGCTTAGCTCAATTGGTTAGCACATCCTTAGATGAAGTTTGTTGTTGAAAGAACAACCTGGGATAACCTTCATAAATGAAGACTTGTTGCTTGGTACCACCGACCACAACTGACCACTCTACATCTCCGTTACTATCGATAATTTGTGTTATCAAGAGTTTTGGTAAATCCAGGAGTGACACTTAACTTAATGAGTCTACGGACGTTGGCATACTTAGATATCGAGGCTTAGGAGCTTATAACCACTAAAATGATGATAAAAGGATATAAATAGAAGGGAGAAAGAGCCCTTGGATCAATTACTTTGCTAATGAAAGTTGGAGAACTAGTAACAACCACAAAATTCCATAGTAACAACCACAAAATTCCAAAATTCCATATCATTGATGTAGGGACCTCTTTCAATGCTTTACTTGGAAGACCATGGATTCACGGGGATAACATGGTTTGGTCTTCTCTACACCACTGCATCAAGTATTTAAAAGAAGGAAAAGAAAATTGTATCAAGGGAGATTTACAATCGTTTTCAGTTCATGAAGTGGGCATTCATGAAGACGTCACCTACGATGCACCTGCAAAGAAGATTGTATTTTCTCGTGAAATTATGACAAATGAAGCGGAAGATTCAAAAGAATTACAAAGAAGAGGTCACCCAACTCCGCTTCAATGATCTACTACCATTTATTCACAACGAGCTGGCAGAGATTCTTTCAGCCCATACACTCAAGATCGAGGCCGGGGATGTGGATACGAAAGAACCAAAATGATTGTTGAACAGACTAGGCCGACTATCAACATTGACATGAATGAAATTTATGATGAAGAAAGCTCCGAGAAAGAAATGATGATGATAAAATAGAAGAAACCTCAGTATAAGATTTCCTTGGAAGATGTGGAGAAAAGTGAATGCGAATCGATGTACAATCGAATCAACCACTATGTGCATGCCATGACCGTTACTTTAATCTAACCTCAAAAGATTGAGAGTTTAGAGTTCAAGGAAGTCTGCAGCATTGGTTTGAAGCCGATCAAGTTTTACCGTGTTTTTTTTCTATTAGTTTTGAAAATCATGTAAATTTGAAAGAGGATTCTAATGAATTAATGGAATTACCTTTTGGTTAATTTTCTCCTTGTGTATAAATGTTAATTCAACAGGGATATGTGCCAAAGCAAATGCCAAAGGATAAGCTATAAATTTTTGAGAAATTGTGGAATGTTAAAAGTTGAACTCCTAATTCAAAAGAAGGTCTTGGATTTGGTACTGTAGGACCAGTCGATGACTCGAAATTTTGTATTCTAGCAGATTGGAAGAGGATTGCCTGGATGTAGAGGATCACTCCGAAGATCAGTTAATAGATGATGCCCCACCAAAATTTGAAGAAGAAATCAAAACAACAGTGGATGAATTGAGAGAAATCAACCTCGGGATTGAGGAACAAGCCGACCTACCTTTATAAGTTCCAACCTTCATAAGTTTTTTACTCAGTGAGGAAGAATCCACATAATTGATAAAGTTATTATCATAATTTAAAGATTGCTTTGCATGGAGTTATGATGAAATGACAGGGCTATTAGTAGAAGTTGCAGCTCATAAGATCGGGGTAGACAAAAATATGACCCCTGTGAAACAAGCGATGCGGGGGGTAGTTTAGTGTGTAAATTTTGCAAATATTTTTCAACATTACAAAATTAATCACAATAGATATAAAATAAATATATAATATAATCCCAAAAAAAGTACCTTTTATGAAAATAGTTTATCTTTTAAAACTCTTTTTAAACTGCCAAATCCCCATTAAAATCAACGCAAGTATACATATCACTTAGGTAATAAAGGGCTCTAATGGAGTCCTAGATATCGATCCCACAGGGAAGTTGGAAAATCCTTGAAGTAACTCTTTGAAATTATTTTATAATTTAAAAATAATAAAATAAAAGTAAAGTGTGAAGTTTGAATATTAACCACTAAGGTAAATGTTATGTAAAATGCAGCTAAAAATCAAAGTTAACTAACTAAGAACTAACTTTCAAAAGTAAAATTACGAAAACTAAATGAAGTTTTTGTTTTGACGCAAAGTTCATATTTAAGAAAACATTTTTTCCCTTTACAATGAGTATAAAGATTGTGAAGAATTGAAATCATTTGAAAATATATATAAAAATTATTTTGTGCCAAATAGGAGAAATCCTATTCTTTACCCTCCCCCGAGTGTTATAAAAAACATTGACTAATCCAGAGTTTGGTCCCTAATTCTTTGGTTAGGCTAGGAGGATACTAGCTGCAACTCTGACCACGAACTTATATATGCTTAAAATTACAAGATAAATATGAACTTAATAAATATTCAATAATTATAAAGTCACACTTATCAACGCAAGTGTACGTATCGCTCAAGTAATATAGGGCTCTAATGGAGTCCTAGATATCGATCCCACAGGAAGTGAACTTCAAACCAAGATTTTAGAAAATTAATACTTCAATCACAACAACGAAGTTCAATTTGCTTATCTATCACTAATAGAAAATTGAAATAAATAGGTAAATTTAATAATTATTAAATAACTAATGATACTAAGGAGCGTCTAATTGTGATATTCAATATATAAGAAAGCATCCTTGTCCTTGTCAAGAAATTATAGTCAATGGATAAAGTGAATTAGTTCAATTTATATTGTGTCAAATAGGAGCATACCTATTCTTTACCCTTTGATCCAGACATAAAGAACATTGACTAATCTTATGCTTGTTTACTGAATTTGTGGCTAGGCTGGGAGGATACCGGCTCTCACTTCGGAGCTCCCACGTTCCCCTCACCTAAGGGCTAACATCTACACTTCAGCACCCAAACGATAGGACCGAATTGGGGATTTTAGTCTGTCACTCTAAAATCTC
>NW_018224589.1:22362-22978 GCF_001263595.1 Phalaenopsis equestris | reverse complement strand
TTCTCCCCAAGAACACTCCTTGAAGTTCCTCTGAATCTCTTCCTTTCTTTACAGCACACAGAATTCCTCTTCGAAGTAGCAAGGAGGAAGAAATCTCTCACTTTCCCTCCAGTCTTACAATTTCTCATAGAATTCCTCATAATATTGGAACCTTTCTATTCTTTAGGAACTCTCTCTAGCACTTCCTTTACTCCCTAGATTCTTTCCCTCCTTCTCCAAGCTCTCCATTTTTCAGCCAAAATAGTCTTTTAAAGTTGTGGATGAGCTTTCCCAAGAGTTGCCTAAGCATCCCTTCAAAATTTGGCCTTATCCAAAGCTTGAGTAGGCATAACCGTCGAGCTCACCGTCGGCAGCCTCGAGGGCCCCATCGGCAGACTTCTGAGAATTTTGTCCTGTAGCCTCGGGAAAAACTTGTCATCGGCGGGGTCAAGGGCGACGTCGGCGGCCTAGTTCAAATCTCCACATTTTGGTCCTTTTCACTCCAAATTCGCTCCTTTTTGCATCTTTTTGCTCCAATGACCCTAATTCATCATTCCTCTAACAAAAAATCAAAAATACCTTTCTTTAAAGTGCAATATCATTAAAAAAGTATAAAATAGGTATGAAAATCTGAACA
>NW_018224589.1:0-19868 GCF_001263595.1 Phalaenopsis equestris | reverse complement strand
TAAGAGTTCAACATTAAGATCCATGAATTTCTTCCCAAATTTTCTTCACATTCTCAACATTTTTTGGATCTCCTAAATGTGGAAGAAATTTATGGTGAAAATCAAATATTTTTAGCTTAGATTGAAGCTCTTACCTAAAGATGATCAAATCCGGTGTCAAAAAGCCTTGAAATTGCCTCCCAATCCAAGATCTTTCAAGCCTTAGGTCAAAAATGGCATTTTTAGGAGGAAGGGGAAGATGAATAGTGGTGGTTGACTAGTCAAAATCGCGGTTAAAGGTGTTTTTTGTGAGCTCGCCGTTGGTGGGGTCGATGGCACCGTCAGTGCACTCAATTAGAATTAAAATCCTAAGTCTCGGGAAAATCTTTTCGTCGGCGGCGTCAACGGCGCCTTCGGCGGGATCTATTAATTTTGTCCAAATTCCAGATTTTTGCGATTTTGATCAATTTCAAGCCCTAACGACATCTTTTTAATCATTATAGACATAATTTTTAAGTGAATAAATGATGTACTTAGCACATATAAACTTTCACAACATAAAACAACACATTTTTATATAAATTCCAAGGGTTACAATGTACGTTATATAACACACCTAAGTTTGGTATTTTCTCAACCTCAATACATTAATTCAACGTCGCAATCCAAGCCACAACACTCAAAATGCTGAAAACAAAACATTCTATGCTTTGTCTCAACTATACAAAGATCTGAAAGCATAATTCTAAAGCAAAGCAAATACAAAGTTCAAATCAAAATACATAGATAGACAGATAGGTAGTAATATAAATCTACTAATCGTTAGACTCGGTACTCGATTCTCTTATGAGATCACCCATTGATTGCACATGAACGAAGAGGTTGTAGAAGGGTCAGAATGGTTAAAATTCCTTTGAAGGTCTTATATCCCATACAAGTAATAACAAACTTATATCTATTATAGAAGGGAACTTGAAAAAGGGAAATGTATTATAACTCAAAGGTCTGTCGTGTAACGTCGGAGGAAAATGTATTACCTGATTATAATGTCTAAGAATCAAAATCTTAGTTAATGTTGAAAGGGACAATCTAATATTGTAAGAATTAGTTGCCTGAAAATAAGGTTTTCTACCTTTATGCTATACTTAGGATTAGAATATGCTCGACTAAGCTACATGCTTTTCTTGAATTTCAATATATTTATCAAAGTACTCTATAGCCCTTCTAAAATTATGAAGAGAGTCAAAGAGGGGTCAGAGATGTGGAAAAATTTGAGGAAGAAGCATAAAGATTATCCACATCTTGCCTCAAAGACAATTATAGTTATTTTAATGCGAGGATGCAAAAGTGATAGTTGCTTTGATCCAATCAATCATGAGAAGACTGTCTACAGGACAATTGAGGTTGGTGTCAATATGAGGCTTTTTCTCTTTAACCATCGCCACTGGGATCATGTTGGTAGAAATGAGAAGATTATGGAGTTAGCATCTGAAATCGAATTATTTTGGCAGTTCACCTAATATTATTAAAGGATGTACTAGAATGTTAGAAAATAATCGTTAGCTTACTCTAATATCAGGCAGAGACGACCCCAAGGGGCTGAGAAGTATCCCATTGCTCCGTGACGAAAAAAGTTTTTGGTTGATATTATAACCCAAGATGATTAGAATGTAACCCAAGATGAAGCTTTTAATAAAACATTGGTTCAAATTCTGAAAAGGGAACTAAGTAATAATCCCAGACAATGGCAGGAGCGACTGATAGAGGCTCTATGGGCATACCAAAATACATACCAAAAGCCAACACGATCAACACCATTTGCTTTGGTATATGGTACTGAAGCCATATTGCCACTTGAAGTGCAGATTCCTTCTCTCAGAGTTGCGATTGCAAACAAAATAATAGAGGAGAAAAATGCAAAATTACAACTTAAAAAACTTGAGAGTCTAGAGAGCAAAAGAAAACAAGCTCAACAGGATCTTGAACTATATCAAGTGAGAATGTTACAGGCCCATAAAAAATTTGTTCGTCTTAGGACATCTCAAATTGGGGATCTCGTCTTAGTGCTTCAAAGACCTATCCTAGCTCACAAAAAAATAAGTGGAAAATTTGAATCAATGTGGGAGAGCCTGTATGTAGTTGGGAAAACATACTTGGGAGGATCGTATCAGTTGGCTAATTGTCAAGGAGAAAGAATTTTACCCTCAATCAATGGGCAGTATTTTAAAAAATATTATGCACCATGACAAAAAATGACTTGTAAATTGCGAAATAACAATAAAATGAATTTCACCTTTTTTAATTTTATCTCTTTGAGATTATCTTCTTGCTTATCAAAGAGGTGTTTGTGAGCATAAACTCTTAAAATGAATTGAATGAGTCTTTTGAATAAATAATTATTGACATCCACATTAACAAATTGTTCTAAAGCCCTATCTAACATGTTTACATTAATCTATCATTTGCAGAGATAATGTCAAACAATAGACTTCTGTTCACATTACGAAGTTATGTGTGCTTGGCCTTGGACCGCCGATGCATCGATAAAGGATCATGAATCCATTTTGACTTTGACTTGACACAAGTTGATATATTATATAATGGACCATTGTTGTCCATTGTCAACAAAGAAGAAGCAGAGGGGAAACCTCCTATAATAGAATTCAAGAACCGACATCGACATGTCACTAAAGAGATGGTGGAAACGATAAGACAAAATAGGAACTTCACACCAGAAAACTAAAATCTATAGTAGTTGTTGCTGTCCAATAATTTGTGGAAGCATCTGTTGTTGGAGTCAATAAGATAACATCTAGATTGACTCGTACCCCAAGACAAAATCGCAACAAACTTCTTAAGAAAGTAGAAGAAAGAGAATGACAAGACATGGAATATATGGATGAGGATGATGAAGAATTTCAATTTTTGATTCCATAAGACAAACCCGGGGAGGTATACCCTATTCTCGGAGTTGAAAATTTTGATCCAGAGTAAGAAGAAATAGAGAGGACCATCTTCGCACTAAGTTCACATGTATTAGTTCTGAATCCTACGACATCAAATGAACCGACCAACATCCAAATTATCTCTGAAGAACATTTAAAGCATATACAAGCCTTCAAAAAAAAATATTTTGAACAATTTAAGTATGTTAATTGTCATACAATCAACCTACTTGAAGGATTTCAGCTGGTCGCCAAAGTCTTTGATGAAGATGAATAGGCAGCTATCATCGAACATGTGATGGAAGCACGCAACCAAGGATGAGTTGGATATTTGAAAAGGAGGATGTACTTTGAACCAAACAGATGGATAAACAACAAATGAAGAGTTACTATCCAATATGGATGTTTTTATAACTATGCAAATGACATGGATGGAAACTCTCCGAGAATCCTACAGCATGAGCAATGGATCCAATGCCAACAATAATTATCCAGATCAGCAAACAATTGGTGCATTGGGACATAATGCCATCTAATTGTATTCCAGAAAGTTATATTAACAACATCTATGAAGAACGGGACTGCATCCCACCTCACATTGATAGCCATTACTTTCAACCCATCTATACAATATCATTAATGAACAAATGCTCTATCTTGTTTGGACAAGAAATAAGGATACTGGGCCCAAGAGAATTCCCTAGTTCTTACCAAATTATCCTCCCACAATGATCAGTATTGGTTCTAACAGGGAATGTAGCTGATGTAGCTAAGCAATATATTCCAAGCGTAAGCAGACAACAAATTTTGATAACGCTACGAAGAATGCTCCCTGACAAGCATCCTATTGGATATTAGCCGATGTTAGAACTTCAAAGGTTACAAGTTTTGAAACTACCATGAATGTTTGTTTGAGCAACTGGGTTATACTTGATGAAGTCTATTTACAAAAGTATCTCAGAGTGCAGGGTATTCATGGATGGTCTAGTAGTGTCTAAGACTATCGACATGATAATAAGATGAATCAAACAACTTATGATGTATTTTGAAGACGTTTTTGACATGACCTGTGATGAAATACCATCATCCTGTATGATTACTTCTTGTCACCTTTTGTATTAAAATAAAAATAATGGTTTTACTATAAAAGACAAAATCCCCAACTATTTATGATGCTTGTGCATGTCCAGAAAGGCCAAAACAAACACCAACATAATTTTAAAATGAATAAAAACTCCACAAATTGTTAATCCCAAATCCTCAATTAAATCCTTGAAACAATATAATTATCTTCTTATATTATTCATGGATAATTGACATTTGACATCTCTGAGTATTAGTATAAAACCTCCTTAAATGGATTATTGCATCTACTCTCTTCCTAACTGTTGGATTTAAGACCTTCCTGACATGGAGATATGACTTTCCAATAGTTATTTCTTTCAGATAGGATGTAACTCGCATAGCATTCCCTCTCAAAACTGAAAAACATCGACATTTGGCATCCATGAGTAGTAGTACAAAATCTCTTTATAGATATTATGGCATCTACTCTCTTTCTAACAGTTGGATGTAAGACCTTCCTGACATAGAGATATGTCATTCCTATAGTTATTTCTTTGAGGTAGAATGTAAGTTTCATAGTATTCCTTCTCAAAATAGACATACATTGATGTTTGAAATCTTTGAGTAGTTGTACAAGACCTCCTTAAATGGATTATGTCATCTACTCTCTTTCTAACTATTGGATGTAAGACTTTCCTGAGACGGAGATATGACTTTCATATAGTTATTTCTTTGGGATAGGATGTAAGTGGCATAGCATTCCTCTTCCAGAACTAACATTTGACATCTATGGGAATGACATAAGACCTCCTTCACTAGTACATGACAGTCATTATCCTTTTTATTGTAGGATATAAGACCTTCCCAATAAGGAACTATAGCCTTCCTATAATATATTTTTATGACTTTTTCACAAATCATGACACTCCTACCCCGATATTCTTTGAAAATTGAAGAATAAATTACCTGACACGACAAAATCATATTCTTCTTTTCAAAACTATTGACAAACAGATAATTTCTTTTGGGTGATATAGACTAGTTCGGTCAACGCCAATATGTGATGCATACTTGCCAAGTTTTTTCTTTGGGATAGGTTGTAAGTTGCATAGCATTCCTCTTCCAAAATCGACATTTGACATCTATGAAAAATGACATAAAACCTCCTTCAAAGGAACATGACAGTCACCTTCCCTTTTGATTGTGAGATATAAGACCTTCCCAATAAAAGTTATGGCCTTCCTATCATATATTTTTATAACTTTTTCACAAATCATGACATTCTATCCCCGACAGTCTTTGAAAATTGAAGAATAAATTACCTGACAGGCATAATCATATTCTTCTTTTAAAAACTACTTACAAACTGAAAATTCTATTTAGGTGATATAGACCGTTTCAGTCAATGTTAATATGTGCAGTGTACTTGCCCAGTATTCCACACATGTTTGGCGCCCATTTTTTGACCTCACTTTTGTGAGGATCTAAAAATAATATCCATAGACCAAACATGTCTTGAGTAACCCTCTGGCTTACAATTTTTAGATAATTCATAAAGGCCTCAGAATGATCATCATGATCATTAAGGCAAAGGGTCTACCAACATTAACTCTTTTGAACATATCTACGGTCACTAAAACCCTAAAAACTAAATTAATTCCCAAGACACCCTTTCTAAGCTTCCTCCTTGATGAAACCTTAAAATGATCAAATCAGCAATGACAAAACCTATTCTAATCAAACTTTGACTTAATGGTCATCACATTGACTATAAGGTCAATATTGACACCCAATTGACCCAATGGGTCAACCCTGACCCAACAGGTCAAAATTTGCAAATTAGCCCAGAGAGTCAATTCGAACCCTAAATTTGTCAAAATGGTCGATTTTGAACATTATGGTCGCCTCAATGACCATTTGGTTCTATATAGACCTAAATGATCACCATATAGTTAATTTGACCATCTCAATCAACCCTGGTTAAACATGATCAAAACCAAGTCATGCCACCAAATAAAAGGACTCCATGACTGAACTAACCATGACATGGTCAATGAAGTCATCGTAGTCAACCTTGGACCTAAATTGGTCAACCATGATCAACTTGGTCCAAATTGGTCAACATTGCCATTTTTGGTCAAAATTCGGTTTTTTCATCAAATTATTTTATTCTTTTGATTAATTAATTTTTTGATTAATTAAAGAATAGTGAAACTAAAGATTATTAGACCTAGGGTTAAGCTTAAAATATTGATTTAAACCCATGGCAAGACAAATCCATCGCCACATAGAAAACCATATTCTTACACTTAAACCTTAAACCATCATATGATGAAAGATTAATGCATCATCCATGACTCATGAAATTCCCATGACATGATTAATTTTCAATAAATGACCCAAGATAAAAGGTTATCATAAAGGAATCATGAATGGAATAATGAGGTGGATTTCCCTTAGGAATCCTTAAAAAAGGATGTGGTGAGGTCATCCCTCACCTTCACCATTCCCCAATGAAGAAGAGTCTCATATAAACCCTATCATTCTCATTATTAGGGAAATCATGAGCAGGACATAAAAAATGATAATGAGGAGGGGTATGTGTCACCCATCCTCAAGATCATTAATTAACCAACAAAGCTTACACGGGGAAGGTTGATTCAGGCCATTTGAGCTACCATATCCACCTCATGAGATACCCAATAGAAGTAAGACAAGACCAAAATCCAAATTTTGCCTTCATGGAACCTCTTGATGGAAAGCTTGGAAGGACTCAAGCATGGTTATCTCGAAGCCTTGATCTTATTCTCATTTATCCTGATGATATTATCTTCCTTTCCAGATAATACCTGAGCTTAACCATGGCCATCAATGGATATAAATGAGCTTTCCCGAGAGCTCCCATGGAGGAGAAGACAAGGACATAGCCCCCAATTCCTAAAACACCCAAGAGAGAAATTGTTTCTTTTGACCTAAGGAACTGAACCCCCATAGTTCCAATCCCTCACCTCCCTTGTTGTTTTCCAATTTTACTCCCAAAATCTAAGATAGATTGTGGGCTTAACACCAAACCTATATAAACTTCAAATTGACTTTTCCAAAAGCTTCCCTGAGCTCTAAGGAGAAGATCTCAATCATAAATTGGCCCTTCCCATAGTCTCTATGTTATTGATCGGTGAAGCCGTGACACATTTTCACTGAGTTCATATACAGACTTGATTTCAATCCAAATTGAAGCAAGGACAAGCTTGTTGAACTAAAGGAGAAGCTCTAGAATCAACCAGATCATAGCTCCATCAACTGAGGCTAAGGTATGGAAGCTAACCCTAAAAACAGCTCAGTTTTCACACATTTTGAAGTGAACCTTTGATCCATGACAAATCATCCAAATAGATGTCTTCTCCTTAAGGATATGATCCTATACGAATTTTTTTTTTGAATTTGGTTGAAGATCTAGGGAGCTCATGAGCTTAATTTGTGGTTGGCTCTCGATTCATCCCTTTTTGGGATGATGAACCAGTGACATACATTTCTATGTAATGGAAATGGACAGCAAGGATGGAGTTGGACTGCGGGATTGATCATACAAAACATTTGAAACTGTGGGCCACATGTTCCTCCACATGTAAGGCCTTCCCACACAAGACCGCGCTGTGTAGGATTTTGACAAATCCTATGAATGAGCTGGCGCCGCATCACTTAGATAGAAAAATCTGAATTTTCTTATTTAAATAAATAAAGAAAACTTCAAAAAATCATTTCTTAACCTAGAAAAATAAAAAAAAATAAATTAAAATACCCCTGGATTTAGAAAAATGAGGAGAAAGTTATGTAAATGAAATCAAAATTTATTTACTTATAATTAATTTTTAATTAATTAATTACTCTGTAGAGTAATTTGATTCTTAAAAATTATTTATAATCTCACTAAATCTGAAAATTTTAGGGATTAAACTTTAAGCCCATAGGAATATTCCCTTGTTTTTATAAGACTAGGAAAAGTCCCTGGGATTCAATTTTCTAATTTCTATTAAATTTTGTAATTATTCTTAAAAATAATTATAAAAATTTAAGAAATTTGAAATTAAATTTGGAAATGGTTAGAAAATTTAGAGTGACACTTTTAAACTCTAAAATGAGAAATTTTAACCATTCAAAAATTTATAATGACATTTCTTTCTCTAGGGTCGAAATTGTAAAATTCAAACTTACATTTTCAAACCTTAAATCTTTCTAGGCTTAGACATTAACCTTTAGTGACATATGAGGCTGACCAAACATCCCTTAGATCTAAGCTTAGATCATAATTGAATCTAAACCCTAACCTATCTAGGGTCAACTTATCTCCTCAAACTATTGAGTTTAACCTCATAGACTTAAAGTTAAAATGACATGACACCTAAGTCTAATCAACTTAGACTTACTCTGAAATTATGATCAACAAGATAAAGCCACCTAGGTTTAGTCGAGATAAATCCACATATCACAAATCTTATTTACGTATAAACCACAGTTAAACTTAATTAAACTGTGTTAAATCTTAATTACATTAGGTTTAACTCAATGAACCCTTATTAAATCTAAACCACAGTTAGATTTAATTAAACCTAGTTAAACCTTAATCACATTAAGTTTAATCCAACAAACCATAATTAAGTCTAAACCATAGTTAGACTTAATTAAACCCTCTTAGACCTTAATCACACTAGGTTTAGCACCATAAACCCTAATTTGGTCTAAACCACAGTTAGAAGTAATTAAACTTTATTAGACCTTAATCACTTTAGGTTTAACACCATAGCCCTAATTAGGTCTTAACTACAATTAGACCAAATTAAAACTTTGTTAGACCTTAATCACATTAGGTTTAACACCATAAACCCTAATTTGGTATAAACCACAGCTAGACTTAATTAAACAAAGTTAGGTGTTAATCACATTAGGTTTAACTCAATAAATCCCAATTAGGTCTAAACTACAATTAGTCCAAATTAAACCCAGTTAAACCTTAACCACATTAGGTTCAACTCAACAAACCTCAACTAGGTCTAACCCTAATTTGACATAATTAACCCTTATTAAGCTTTACTAACAGTTAGGCTTAATTAACACAAAACACAATGAGGTCTAACCCTAATTAGACCTAATTAACACACATTAAGTCTTACTTGCATTAGGTGTAATCAAACTTCAACCTCAATTAGGTCTATCCCTTTAGACCTAATTAACACTCATTATGCCTTACTTACATTAAATTTAACCAAACTTAAACTTAAATTAGGTCTAACCCTAATTAGACCTAATTAACCACATTACACCTTACTTACATTAGGCTTAATTAACTCAAACCTCAATTAGGTTAAACCCTAATTATACCTAATTAACCACATTAAGCCTTACTTACATTAGACTTAATCAAACCTAAATCTGAATTTGATCTAACCCTAATTAAATCAAATTAACTACACTAATCTAAAGCCCAATTAGGTCTAATCAGACTTAACAAAATTTGATAAACCTTACCCATGTTAAGTTTAATTAAACTTCAAACCTAATTAAATGTAAATTATATTATATTTAATTAAACCCTTAAGTCTTAACCACATTAGACTTAATTCTAATCAAACCATTAGGCTCAACCCAATATGAACCTAATTGATGGAGCCCAGAGGTGGTGATGGATGGATGCCGACCCGCCGCCAATTCTTGTCATGTCGGATGAGTGCCTTTTGATTGAACGGAGGCGCCACTCTTTTTATCTATTTTTATTGCCTTAATCTCTGGTTAACTTATTCTGTTGAATCTTGTCAAGTATTCCAACAATTTAAGAAACTAGGAGAAAAAAAAAGGGCTAAAAATAAAAAACATGAGAAAATCAAATATCAAAATGATTTTTCAGTGTAGTGAACATTGTAGAAAATTGATTTCTCATATAAGGAAAACCACATGAAAAAAAATAACCAGATATTTTAGGTGTATCACCTATTTTGAGCTCTTAATTATCATATAGAAGCAAGCTCCTATAGTTAGTTACATCTTAAATAGTCAAAATTATCTAAGAAAACTCCTAATTCTCATTAACACTCGTTCTCCTAAGAAATGTCAAGTTCATGCGAAGAAACATCAAATGTTTTATTCCTAGGGTTATAGATTTCTTAGAATCTGATTCATCCCTAAAGGGTTTGTTTAGTTTTGTTTGTTTTTGTCATGCCATTTTGTTTTGTTTTGTTTCATTTTGTTTGTCATGTCAGATTATTTGGTTGTTTATGACTTTATTTGTTTTGATTTCTTGAAATTTTGCTTCTGAATGTCTTCCCACAAAATAGAGTTTGCATACCCTATTATAACATGCAAAGAAAATCTAAAGCAAAATTTTTGTTTTTATATCTCAAATAAACTTATAAAATAGAAAAAAATTAGCATAAAATCATGTTTAAAAATTTATCAGTTCCAGTTGGCTGCATAATTTTTAAACCATCGGGTCAAGATTTCCTTAGCTCTGTCATCTCGGGGTCATAAAAAATAATCAGATTTACTTAGTCTAAAAGGTGTTTAAATCAGGATCAGATGATTCATGTTAGTAATCACAGATTCCATCATCCAAGAAATCCTTGTAAATCTGAACATTGTTATTCAAGTTATGTTTGGTGATCTTTATTTATTAGGCTTCAATTTAAGGGTTGTAAAGTTTTAGGTTGTTTACGATTTATTAGTACATTAATTTTTATTTATCTTTTTCGTTATTTATTTTTGTTTGGGATTACCCGATTAGGATCCCATGGTTCCGTCGTTCCGAGTCATTATGTTTGCAGTTTGATTAACCACAAGTTCTTAGAAGACATTTTTTTAGCAATCATGGGTTACATCTTCTAAAATATCTTCTCAAACCTTGTTGTATTTTTATGTTTAAGTTTAAGTTTTAATGTCTTTTCAGGTGAATTTATTTATGTCAGTGAGTTGGATTGGCTGAGACCTAACAACGACTTTGATAATATAATGCATTTTCTTTTGCTTCGCCATTAACTTGAGCCAGTAATGCTATAAGGGATTTATCTAATGTCGCAGTATAAAGTATTGAAGGTCTCCCTAACATAAGGGATGCTAGAACAGAAGGTGTTGTTAAGTACTGTTTGATGTTTTTAAAAGCATGTTGGCATTTTTCATCCCACACAAATTTGGTTTCTTTTCTGGTCAAGACAGTGAGAGGTTGGCACCTAACTGAAAGATTGGAAATGAAACGTTAGATATATGCTAGTTTTCCTTAGAAAGATTGTGATTGGGTTAGATTTTTTTGGAGGAGGCATATTCAAAATGACGTCAATTTTAAGGGTATAAATTTCAATCCCTCGATATCGAAAAAAAAGTCCTAAAAACTTCTCTGAGCTGACACCAAAGGTGCACTTTAAAGGATTCATTTTAAGATTAAATTATCTTAATCATTCGAAAATGATTTTCAAATCATATACATGCATGTCTTTTTATCTATTATTGACAACCAAGTCATTCACATAACATTTTACATGATTGTGAATCGATTCATTAATGATTTGTGCATAGCTCTTTGATAAGTCGCACCAGCATTCTTTAATCCAAATGACATTAATTTATAATAGTAAATTCTAATTGGTGTCCTGAAAGATGTGTTTGGTTTATCTTCTGGAGACATTTTGATCTGATTGTATCCAGAAGATCCATCCATAAAGGAGAATACTTCATGTGTTGATGCAATGTCGATCATCAATTCTGGAGTAGGTAAAGAAAAATTTTCATATGGATAAGCCTTGTTTAGATATCTAAAATTTACACAAATCCGAATTTGACCATTTTTCTTCTTTACTAGCACTATGTTATCCAACAATGTCAAATACTTTTCTTCTCAAACAAAATCAGCTTCAATCAACTTTTTGACTTCAGTGATGAATTGTTGTTCCATTTCAACACACATTCTTCTTGGAGCTTGTTTAACTAAAATTGTTATTTGTTTTATTCCCTATTTATGTACTACAATTTTTGGAGCAAGTCCAGGCATCTCGTCGTAACTCCAAGGAAAGTAGTCTTTCTATTCTATCAATAGATGAACTATTTCTTTTTTCTTAAAGTCATTATGGAACGAAGTAATGAAATTTGGTTTTGGATTTTCCTTTTTTCTTATATTTATTTCCTTTAGTTCATATATAGTTGATCAAATATCTTCTTCAAATTTTGGCAGTGCATATTCAATTGCAATGTCAGATGTTTGCTCAGAATCACGTTCTTTTCTGACAACAAGGCAATTCTCTGTGACATCTAAAGGTTTTAGAGTACCAAACCTTATTCCTTCTTTAGAGTTATGGTTTAGTTTACTGTTAATCCACAACCATTCAAAAGGATAAGATTGATCTAATGATCATTCCGTAGGTATCAAACCATTCTGAATAAATTTTCTAACACATGGGGAATAAAGTTTAAAATAAACGTTTGTTAATTCTGTAAGATTTTCTTCTTTATGTTTTACAATTGTCTCGAAACTAGAAGAAGTAGGACCAAGTCAAAATTTTATGGGTTTTCTATCATCACTATATACTTCTTTTACCAATAAATTCTCAATTTTGAATGAAGAAATTGGAGTTAGGGTCATAGCGTGTATATAGTTATTATTTTTTTCATACATGGACTCAAATTATTTTTCATCATCTTTTTTCTTCAAGAGATATTTCAAAATGTGGTTCTATTGAAATTGTCAATGTTATTTTTTCCTTTTCCTTTTCTTCTTCTGAGTTTAGAGAAATCATGAAATTTGATGGTTTTCTCTTATCGATTGTTGAAATTTTCCTCTCTCGTATTCGTCCCCGGCCTTGACCTCTAGTGAGAGTTTGATGAGAGTTCATATTCATCGTGATTGTCAAAGAAAAACTTTTTCCACTTTTTTTTCTTTTTCCATTTTCTTGTCTTTATCTTTTTCTTTTGCATTCACTTTTACTTCTCGAGAAAATATTTTTTTCTCTATTGGAGCATAGCAGGCTGCATCCACATGTATATCAATTTCATGGACTAAAAATGGATGTAGGTCTCCCAAGATACAACATTCTTGTCCTTGTTGTAAATATTTTATGCATTGATGCAGTGAAGAGGGGATCATCTTATATTCATGAATCCATGGTCTACCAAGTAATGCATTGAAGGAAGTTTTAGATTTGATGACATGAAATTTTACCTTTATCACCAAATCATTTATTTACAAAAGCAATATTATTGATCTAACAACCCGTTCTCCATTTTGGTTGAATCCTAGTAACATCATTTTGTCTCTCATTAGTTAATGAGCTTTGATGTCCAAGTATGCGAGTGTACTCAAACTCATAATGTTAATCGAGGTGCTAGAATCAACTAATACTCTTGGTAGTGTAGTATCATTGATACTCAATATAATGAATAACAGTCGATTATGTTTAGATGTTCCAAGTACAAAAAAATCCTTGTCAGAAAAGGTTATCTTGGTTTATTGATCTAATGAGTATGCTCATTTGGAAATGTACTAGCGAGTTGAGCTACACATATTTCAGGGTCCAAAGGAGCCTTTATCAGTGAATCCCTCATCTCTTTGGAGAGAATAAGAGTGTAATAGATACTCAATTTTGTTGGAAGTTTCCTTAGATGGGCTAGTACATTGTAGTCCACCTTTTTATGGGAATTTTCATTGCTTTCTTTAGATAAATGCTATTGTACTAGAGGAATGGTTTCTTTCGGTGTCATACTTTCTTTTTCTTTTGGAGCCATTATCATAGGTAAGACCCTTTCGCTCCTCAAATTGATTTCAGTTATTTCTTGTAATGTATCGTTTGACTCATCTCCTTCTAAGTCAGAAAGTTCCAACTTTATAGAAATTGGTACTCTTTGTAATTCAAGCGTGGCAATGTCATCTCCATTTTTGTTGTCATTTAAATTTTCATTTTCTTTGTTGTCATTAAAATTGTTGAGATTGTGTATGATTTGTGAATCATTTTCAGAATTTAAATTGGATTGTTCATTTTCAAAAGTAGTATCAAAAATAGAGAAGACGTAAGAAAAACTGGATGTTTTTTTATTCATAGTAGGGATAAAGTCATATAAGGTCAATGGCTTGATGGATTTTCTCCCTTCGCCCGAGAAAACTATCCTAGTAGATTGTGGAGATGCGTATGAAATTGAAGAGACAAAGGGAATAACAACCACAATATCTAAAAAACCTCTATTCCTTTTTATTTATTTCTTTTTCTTCTTTCTTTTTTTGGAAGATTCCATTATCATTGCTGAATCCGATGAAGCTCCCTCAAGAGATTAATCTTGAGTAGTATCTTTATTGTTGTCATTGTCGGGAGTGTCGTTAGGAATAAGTGTATCAACCAAAATCATATTAATTTAACATTTTTCAAGTTCTTTTAGATATTTTTTTGGGATTACTATATTCCCATATTTAAAGTTACGCTCCAGACAATCTTTGAAGAAGAATCATTCTTCAATTTTGTGTCTAAGCATCCGATGAAAAGGATAATAATTGGGATTGTCCTTCATGTTGACTTCTCCCTGCCTTTTGGCTTCTGGTAACTTGGATTTCAGTATATTTAGCAGATTATGGAAAATTTATGCAATGACTTTTGTATTAAATGGATATTCTTTATTTATCTTTTTGGACATTATTTCTTATCTATTGGTACTGAGGTTGGTTGTTGAAATTGTAGCTGTGAAGAAGTCTATGATGGTTGATTTACATTTTGTCGTTGCTTCTTCTACATGGGTTGCACTTGCATCACTTTCTTACTTTGTCTACTATTGAGACATTTCCCAATTTCTTCTCAAATGTATTCAACGATTTTATTTTCTTAGTTTATTTTGTTACACTCATTTGCTTAGCTTCCTCTTGGAGGTTAGCAATTTTAATGGGTAATTTCTCAAATGTCTTTATCGTGAACCCTTTTAGCATGAATGCTCTAGGACCATGGATATGTTTTAGTAGAATTTCTATTGCATGTTGCTTTTGGAGTTGTGGTTCACATGTCTCCCCTGGATTTTATTTCACCATCTCTAAGTCTCCAACCGTTGTATGATGTTGGGCTCCAGCGAATTGTTGGATGAAGAGATTTTCAAGTTTAGCAAATTTCTTAACAGAACCATTGGCAAGTTCTACATAACATTCAAAAGTAACTCCGGTAAGGCTATTGACGAATTGTCCTAACATAAGAGCATCACTCCCTCCCGTATTACATTAGCTTACTCTAAAATGCGCTAAATGTTGACAAGGATTTTTGGTTCCATCTAACATCTTCAAGAGAGTTGGAACAAATCATTTAGGATATTGGATGAAATCAAATTCCTTCAGATAGGGTCTACCCTTTGGAATTAATGATCCGGTTCTCTTCCGTCTTTAAGAATATGTACAGCTTCAGGTCTAATGATTTCAACGACAACCTGAGCAATTATTTGTGGTGGATTTTGTAGATTTGTCATCATTTCTTTAATCTTTTGTTCAAGATGACTGATTTGTTCATCTCATAGTTAAATAATAGTCTATAAGCCTTTTGTTAGGTTTCCTTTGGTTGATGGAGGTAATTCTTGTGTTGTGGAAGTGGCTCGTGTATCAACCATGTTTATTTCCACATACTCCTCACTTGGAGTGTTGGAAGATTTTTCCTTTCTCCATGTCAATAATCTCTTGATGTTAGTTCTCAACTTTTTTAGTCTTTCTTCAAATGTCTTGACAGGATGTTTTTCATAAACATTCACTTGAGATATGTCCATGGAAGTGTTTACATCATCAGAGATTTCTTTTGATATCTCACGTGCCCAAACATTTATCTTGAGTATTAGACAAAATACTATAGGAAATATATCATCATAGTGTGAGTAGGAATGATCTACGGCTTTTAAAATTTGCACAAGATCCCTCATTTTAGCAGATGTTTCCTCCGCCTCCCGGATTGGTTCATCATGTCTTTTTTTTGTCTCTTAAAATAGTCATATCCTCCATTTTTGGTCCCAAAAGTTTAACAGGTACCTGAGTATATTGGTTTTTTTATGGGGATTTTTGGTCCATTTCTTGATAAATTGAACACTCTTGAGCAAGAAGCTTCTTTTTCATGGACGAAGAGACAAAACATCCCATTTTTTTCCAGATGTCGAGAGCTTGAACATCTTTCTTTTCATGCAAGTATTTTGAATGCATAGTATATAGTTTAAATTGAAGAGGAATTTTCACTTTGGAAAGATTGGAATGTTTTATCCTCATACTAAACAGGTACTAGATAAAGATTATTCTTATTTAGAGAAGATGTGTTCTCAAAAAACTTTCCTCAGATTCAGATATTTCAAGATTATTAATTTCATTTCTTCTCATTCTTCTTTTAAGAGAATGAGATCTATTTCTTCATTGAGTTCGTGTTAATGGAACACTCTTTGAACAAGCTCCATCCTCATATTATGAGAAAATATCATCTTTAACATAAGCTTTCTTTCCCTTTTGATCAAGTTCTTCCTCCATTTTGTCAAAATTTAGTTGTTCTACAAAAAATTCTTGAGGTAATTCTTCTCCAAAAAGAGAAAAACCTTCGTAGGGGTTTAGGTTAAACTCCTCAAAGTGTTCTCTAGTAAATTAGGATGGACAATTCATCATGAATTCCATTTAGTCAAACAACCAAAAGTCATTTTAGTAGGGGCTAGTGTTCTCATAATCAGGTGAATTGAGGTTTTAGAAAAGGGAAAGACTAAATCAGTATAATCCGTAGTGTTTTTCTTGATAATCAGAAAGACAACATGTGAAGTTTTATAGTAGACTTATTTTGTAAACATGGAATGTGTTATGTTAAGTTGTTCTTGTCATTAGATATGTTTGTATGATATGTTTGTCACAAATGTCATAGATTGTTTGTATGTTATGTATGTTACAAATGTCATAGAATGTTTGTATGTTGTGTCTATTACAAATGTCATAGAAGGTCTCTATGTTATGTCTGTTACAAATGTCATGAATAACTCTTATTATTAAAGAGTTGAAATTGATTAAGATAGTTATATCTGTCAAATGATAGGGTACCTTAGATTGTCATGTCAATTTAACTCTTAATGTGGAAGAGTTAAAATTTTGGTATGATAATCCTATCTGTCTAAAGATAGAATATATACGCATGGAGAACGAATGATTTGATGAGAGATGAGGAGAGAGAACATCCTCAACAAAATTTCCACTCTCTTGATGGCACCTAGAGGTGTGATGATGGTCATGGATGCCAGCCCACCACCAATTCCCATCGTGTTAGATGTGTGTCTTTTGATGGAAAGGTTTCACCACTCTATTTATTTATTTTTATTGTCATAATCTCCGGTTAACTTATTCTCAAGAATCATGTCATGGATTCCATGATTTTAAGAAACTAGAAGAAGGAAGGAACATACTAAAAATAGGAAACATGAGCAAAAGAAATATCACAAGGATTTTTCATTGTGGTGAACATTATAGAGAAATGATTTCTCATATAAGAAAAATTACATGAAAGATAAATAACTCTAAATTTTAGGTGTATCATGTATTTCGAGTTCATAATTCTTCTATTGGAGCAAGCTCCTATTATTAATTACATTAGTCCTTATTTTTATTAACTCTCATTCTCCTAAGAAATGTCAAGGTCAAGGAAAGAAACACCAAATTTTTATTCCTAGGGTAATAAATTTCTAAGAATTTGATTCTACCCTAAAGGTTTTTTTTTGTTTTGTTTTGTTTTGTTTTTTTGTCATTTCATGTGCTTTTGTTTTGTTTTGTTAATTAGTTTTGTTGTTGTTGTTTGGTTGTTTAAGATTGTTTTTTGGATTTGTTTTTGTTTTGTAGTCTTGAGATTTTGCTTCTAAATGTCGTCCTGCAAAATAGAGTTAGCACACCCTGTAACATGCAAGGGAAAGCTAAAGCAAAATTTTTGTTTTTTATGTCTCCAATAAATCTGTAAAACATAATACAATTAGCATAAAAAAATGTTTTTAGATTTGACAGTTTTAGTTGGTTATTTAATTAGTTGAATAAATTTTAAACGACCCAATAATGATGTCTATGGCTTCCCGGGGCCGTAAAAATGTTCAAATTTACTTAGTCAGAACGGTGCTTAAACCAGGACCAAAAGATTCTTGTCAACAACCACAAATTGCTTCGTCCAAGTAATTTTTGTAAATCTAAACACAGAAGTTCAAGTTGCGTTTGGTGATCTTTTTTCATTAGGGTTCAATTTAAGTTTTAATGTCTTATTTAGGTTTTAGGGATTGTAAAGTTTAAGGAAGTTTACAATTTATTAGTCAATTAAAATTTTTTTTTGTCATTTTTGTTATTTATTTCTATTTGGGATGACCCGATCAGGATCCCATGGTTCTGTCATCCTGGGTCATTATGTTTATTGTTTGATTAAGCATAAGTGGTTAGAAGACATTTTGTTAGCAACCATGGGTTACCTCCTCCAAAATATCTTCTCAAACCTAGTTGCATTTTTAAGTTTATGTTTATGTTTTAATATATTTTAAGGTGATTTTATGTCATTTATGTCGGTGAGTTGGATGTTCATGATGTCATTTGTTTTATGTTTAGTTGATACTTAAGATTTAGGCTTAATGTTGGTGAGACATGAAATTGATGTCCTTAAATTATGATAGATCCTAAGGTATGAAGATGATATAGGTTTAATATAGGTAGAACCTAGAGTTTTAATTCCAATGTAAGTAGGACTTAAAAATTTTGGTCCAATGTAGATAGAGCCTAAGAATTAAAATGGTTTAAGTCCAATGTAAGTAGGACTGAAGTTGTTTTAGGTCCAAACTAAGAGGTTATGAAGAAATTAGATTGAGAAGAAAAGTGAAGGGAATCACATCAAATCTAAGAGGTTGTGAAGAGATCAGATTGAGAAGAAAAGTGCAGAGAATCACATCAAACTCAAGAGATGATAAAAAAGATTGCTACATTGGATAGGAAAGCATAGGGACTCACATCCAATCCAAGCGGTAGCAAGAAGGAATTAAAATTTTGTCACCGAGTTGATAGCACAACAAGTGCAGAGAATTTGTGGAAAGAATGTGGAAATTATGTGGGAACTTTGTGCAGAGTTTGTGAAATTTTGTGAAAATGGAAGTTGTCAAAACTTGTGCAGATCGTGGAATTTGTGCGGCGAAGAGTGTGGAGTTTCAAGTAAATTCACTTATCATTTTTTATTATCATTCATTTTTTTCATTATTGGGGTATTTTTCAAAGTTGATGTTCTTTCATTTTCTTTTAACTTTGAATTTTAATTTTCACTTATTATCAATATTTCTTTGTATTGTTCTTTGTTTATTATAGTTTGGGACTAACGTATGGTCTTGGAGCTTTTTATTAATCACATAAATAGGGAAATTCAAGAGCATATGCTAAAATCCAAAATAAACTTTGTTGACTCTGCTTTGAACATGTAGTACAACTGATCATATATTGAAAGGTGCCCCAAACATCAGAAGTACATCTGTGTGGAAACTGGAATCTTGTATTTCATATGTTGCTTGCTCTGACACAGTACAAAAGTGGAAATATTGTAAGTCTTCTAAGATCATTTCATGATCAAGCTGACCTTCTTAGCGACACTCTAAAACTAAAGTCCTCTAGCGTATACTTAGAAGTACAACTATCTCACAACTCCAATGGTCAAAGCCCTTCAAAGTCCTGGTCCGTTGTTATTTATATGGAACCTTGCAATCATCCATCCTTCATAACTCGACTGAAATTCTTTTGTGTGGCACTCCAGGAGTGCAGTGCTTCGTGAGATTTGCTCTGTTCCCTTTCAAAAATTGTACTGATCCAATTAATAGTGGAATATGATACAATCCTTGGAATTCCTCTAGGCCAACTATATGTTTCTCTTTCCT